>NC_034592.1:63062525-63117294 GCF_900095145.1 Mus pahari
AGGGGAACAGAGGTGGGGGGAGGGGTATGGGAATCTTTCGGGATAGCATTTGAAATGTAAATAAAGAAAATAATAATAATTAAAAAAAAAATTTTAACGAGCACGTCATACTGAAAGCTCCTTGGGATGACAAAAGAAAAAAAGAAAGAACCTGGGTTTTGACCACCTCTCCTCTTGAAAATAACACTGGAGTTGGAAAAAGTAAAATCAAGTCTTATAAAAAGTAGCCATGATGCTAGATGTGGCAAGTGAGTGCCACAGGAATTTCAAAGAGAGAATCCCCGCCTGGCCTGGGAAGGGGGGCCTCTGGGAAGAAGAGATCTGCCAGCAAGCGCCAAGACAAGAAAGGAGGCTCAGAGGAAGGAAGGCATGCACCATATTCAAAGGGCAGGAAGGCAACAGCCAGGTTAGATATGAAGCAGGATAGAGGAGTTGTGAGAGGTAAATTAGCCGTCAGCGTGAATAAACCTCTTAGACTAAGACAAGCGATCTACTTTTTGTTTATTGCATATCATAACCTTTCAAACATGCAACTTTAAGCAACCACAGGAAGGCTTACCTCTTCCTTGACCTGGTGGAACTGGACTGTCTTGTACAGGATTTCCTCATATTCCTGGATTCGCTCTCGCTGCCTCTGGTGGAGATGGATAAGGTCCTTCAGCTGTTCAGCTTTCTCCTTCAGGGGAGCTCCCTGACTACTTAACACATCCCACTCTTTTGTGATTTGCTGAACATCCTCATGCAGTTGCTGGAAAGAATGAAAGTGGTGCGTAAGTGAGTTCCTATTTTACAATGAAGATTCTGATTGTCTAAATAATGTTATCACTTTCTTGTTTGCTAACTAACAGATACCTATGAGCCTTCTCAAAACCCAGATATTGTGCTTAATGATGGAGACACAGAGGCACATTGTTCAATATCTATCTTCTTAGGACCTTAGAAGCAACATGGAGGATAAAGGTAGTGGTTTCAAAGATAGATATAAAGATGGAAGGACACATGTGTCTATGATATATCAAATGTATTGGCCTTCCGTTAAGTCAATATACATTTTCAGACATTTAATATAGAACAGAATCATGTGGTATGATAAGGACACCAAGAGAAGTATAAAAATACATCAGGGGAATTACTTGTGCTCCACAGTGAAAGAATGATCAGTATGAGCCGCCAGCTGAGCAGCACACAAGATATGCTGCTTCAAAGCAGTCGTGCTATAATCCACAAATAGCCACCACACGGAGAAGGGATCAACTGTCTTCCCTTTCAGTCAGCACTGCTCAGACATCCCATGTAGGGATCCAGACCCTGGAGGAGAGCTTGCAAAAGAAGACTGCTTCAAGAGAATGCTACTCTCATCCCAGGAGTGGATCTTGAATCAGAGGAAAAAGGAAAGGAAATGTTGTAGGCTGAGGACATAATCGTCAGTAGACAGACGTGTATAGGATTGTCAGGTTCAAATCAAGTCTTTGGACCTCAAATAGATGGCACATACATGGCTACAGAACTAAATACTTATAGCACTGGCCTTTAAACATGTATGCCAAAAGAAGTGTATGTATACCACACAGGATCTAGCAAATTGGGCTAGCTACACTTAATGAGAGTTTGGATAGGAGAGTTTGCTGTGTATTCCAATGCTACATATATGCATATGTGTACAGAGCATAGTGGTTATACTTCACATATGTTTTATCTTAACAGAACCTACAATTAGATATTTCCCAAAGGAATCTCCAAATATCTAACTCAGGAATTCCTCAAAGCCAGTACATATTAAGTAGTAACAGACAGAACCCAAAAATCCAGTAGCATATATTTGTAAGTCAGGACTGGGAAGATGGAGGCAAAAAGATCAGTTCAAGATTACCCTTGGCTATACTGCAAGTTTGAGGTTAGCCTGGGCTTAAGACTCTGCCTCAAAAAATCAATCAATAAATCAATCAACCCACCAATAAATCAATCTGAAAGCTTCCTTGGAAGGTGACTGAAGCCCACAGGAAAAAAAAATTGTCAGGAAAGGGGTATGGAAGGAGTCAGTATGCTTGTGGGTAGGAACAGTGACATCCCAGTGATTTGTGGACCAATGACAATACAGCCTCTAGGTCAGAGGTTGTCGATTTTGTTCTGAGATGCCTTAATTTTAAACAGTACCTAAGAAAATAGTGACTCTAAGGTAAATATGTCAATAAATTAATTAGAAATATAAAGTAAATTAATACAAAATGAAAATATATCCAGGATACAGTATGGTTTAAATGTTTGGGTATCATCAAATACAAAAGTATGTATGGGAACAGTAAGAAAATGTGTTGTTAGAGAAAAGTGGTACTTTTGTTAAAGAGAAAGGTCGTTTACAAGACAAACTGTAACTGGGGACTTTGGAGAGATCTTTCCATTCACCCAAATCCATTCATTGACATCTCCACCTGGAGCTGAGGCTTCATTGCAATCCACCTCCTCCGCAGATCTGACGTGCTCTGGAGGCTTCCCCCAAGGTCAAGCGCAGAGACAGGCATGAGAACTTCATGGAGAAGTTTTACACTGTGAGTAGTCTGAAACAGACACTTACAATTAGGAATGTGTTTCTGGCAACTCAGCACATGTGGTCACTTCGGTGGTGACACAGTGTGCCAACAGAGCTTTTTTCAATCTCTGTAAACACTGACCCTTTCCAGGGAGGTCACACATGTCCCTTGATCTCCTGTGATTTTTTATGGTTTTTTTTAAAGATCTATTTATTTATTTTATGTATGAGTACACTGTTGCTGTATTCAGACACACCAGAAAAGGATGTTGGATCCCATTACAGATGGTTGTGAACTACCATGTGGCAGAACCTCTGGAAGAGAAAGCAGCCAGTGTTTTTAACCTCTGAGCCATTTCTCCAACCCTTATGTTTTTGGTTTTGTTTCTTAATCATGATAACATATAACAAAATGCACAATTTTTACACTTTCTATGTGAACAATTAAGTCACCACCACCCACCTACAGATTCTTTTCATCGACCTGAACAGGACCTCCGAATCTGTAAACAGCACCCCATTCCCTCCTCCCTTCCTGCATCCTTTGGGAGCATCCATTCTGATCGTTGTTTCTGAATTTGGCTACAGGGCTGCAAATAAGTAGAACCATGAGATTCCTGCACTTCTCTGCCTGGCTGATTTCTCTTACCCCATGGTTCTAAGGCTCTATTACACTGCACAGATCAGCACGTATTCTTTGAGAGGTACCATTCGACATTCCTTTTGATTTGTTTCCATGCTAAACACAGTGCTTTATGTAGGCTTGGTCTTGTACCAAGCCATTGCCCAGCCCATTTCCTTACCTTTTTAAGTTTCTCTTTGAACATTTCCCACTGCTCTCTCACAGGCTTGCCTTCGATGGCTTTGAGGTACCACGCCACTCGGAGACGGCTGAGCTCTTCCCTTCCATTTGTTTGCTTTTCCATAATGTTCTCCATAATGTGCATTTCATTTTCAACATTTAATATCTCATTCTCTTTTGCCTGTTGAATTAATAATCCATGTAATAGCTTTCTTTCCTAAGAGAGACATTTTTCTTTTGCATTCAGCTCTTTTAGGTGGCAAGTACTTCATCACACCCAAGCAGGATACAGACAAGCCTGAGCTGTGTACAGAGACACAATCAAGTGCTTAGACCTATAGTCTCTGTGGGGTTTTTAAGGGCCTCAGTAGTATTTTAGTGGTTTTAAGGGGGAATTGAAGAATAAAATATATTCTGTAATTGTGGTTATTAAATTTAACAAATTATTAAAGACATTAGACCACAGTGGGAGTAATTCTACAGGATAATTTTATATATGTTATTTAAAAAGTTGTGGTACCTTTTATATATTATTAAGAAACTGTTAAAATATAAAATATTCTTTAATGTAGTATAATCTGGGAATTGTATTCTACCGATGTCAACTGCAGTCATAAGGGTACAGTGGTCTGAAGAAAGCCTAGAAAAGGCAAGCTATCATAAGATGTGTTGATAGTTAGCCAGCAGGGTAGAAGTGATTTTGAATTTGGCAGAGTTAGTATCAATAATTTGCCTTCTGTCTAATTAGCAAACATAGTCCTCATTTTACTCTAGTGTAGTGCCTGGAAATTCTTGTTGTAACATACTGTAAGTAAGGTGTTAAATTATACATTCATTTTACATTTATATCCACGCACCACGGACTGTTCTCTGATCTTTCTTTTCAGATACCTTGGTAGCAAGAAGGCTAATGCATGACAGAATTCTCAGTATTCACAACATAAATTAATAAGCTGGCACATTCATCTGCCAGAACTCTGGCCAAAGTCAATTGATCTGATTCCAACAAACTTAAGATGGAAAAAAAAAAATCCATTTCAAGCTTGAAAATGCTAGTGTCAGAGACACACCCAACTCAAGACCAAGAGCCAGCTTCCTTCTCCCTGTCCCCAGCTAACCCTGTCACCACACTTCAGCAATATGCTCTTCCAAGACTAATGTTCTGTGGATAAGATGAGGAAAAACATCCTTATCAGCAATTTCACCTATCAGTATGTCAACCAATCAGTAGAGTTAATTATTATGCAGACTTAATTTTTATTAATTAAGAACTCATCACTAGACTATGGAAAAGAACGTACGGTGACAATAACAAACCGAAGCTATAAGACTATGAGGAAGTAGTGGGAAGATATGGGTTATTTTCAGGAACTCTATGAATTGGGATTCTCTAAAAACCTGCCAATTTAGACACAGATACAAGATTCAAGTTTGTGTCCATTTCTTTCTGCAAACTGTTCCACATGAAGATAACACTGTCTGGTGATTTATATGTGATTCCTGACACTTGATAAGGATTCTCCAACCTGGAGAAAAGACAGGGCTGCAGATCTAAAGGCAAGTGGAAGACCCATACAGCAGAAGTGTCCCTAGATGCTGCTACCAGAGGTGTTTGGACACACTCTACACACCCTGAATTAAGATGGTCCAGGGGGGTGTGGAAAAGACAAAGAATGGATGTGTAAGAAAACCTCAGCAATTACATTGACCTTTAAGACGCCCTGGCATCTCCACAATTGAAAAGATTTCTAAAACTTGGCAATAAAAAGACTATAGAGAAAAACAGACAATTTGCAAATAATTTAATTTTCTTGTAGTATAAATTTATAAGTGCCTAAACTAGAGATGAAAAGAGATACACTAAGCCAAGCAAGTGTGTAAAAAGTAAAGGATAGAGTGAGTCAATGTTTCAAATGAAAAATAACTTGGTATCCGAACATGGATAAATGACTTAACAAGAATTTTTTTCTGATGCTTAAAGAGGGTGTGATCTGACTTACAGCTATTTGATGAGTGCTTTGCTTCTACACAGGTTCGTCACTAATGTTCTTCAAACAACACAAGTCAAAACAAAGGGAAAAAAAAATCGATGATTGAAGGTCAAAGAGATAAGAGTGTTACAACCCGATTCTGCCAAGTGATTTCTGTCTCCAGATGCATTCCCCAGTTCTCCAGAAAATGGCAAATGTCAGTCATCTTTAAGCATCTATAGAAAGGAGGTCTAGACTATTAGAGAAAGGAAGATGGCCTGGTTCTCGGATGGAACCTATTCAGTATGTGGATTAGTTTCACACTGATGGTCAGCGTGGTCGGATCCGTGCTTACAGATCACATGGGTATCTGTAAAGAAGGGCTCAAAAACAGAGTCAGAAGTTGTGCCACATACACCCACAGGCACAGTGGTAATTGGATTAAAACATAGTGAAAGCATTAATTGTTCCTTTCTTTTAAAAAAGCTGCTAATCAATATATTACTTCAGGAACTAGGATGTCAATCTTCCTTTTAGACATTTTTGCTAAAGAAGTAATTGCAATTATAGAAGGCTGGCTTGACAAGTCTACAGAATGAAACCCAAGAGAAATAGTTAATGGAGCAGATAGATCTAAATTAGTTTAACAAGATGAATCCTAGTCTAAAGCCAAAGGAAGTAAGGCAAGAACTATACAGGCCCACATCTTCTGAAGAAGCTAAATAGCTGCTTCAGAGAGCCCTGACTAAACAGAATCTAGGATTTAAAAGGTCACACGAGTGATGATGGATCACCACATAATAACAGAACAATTAAGAAAGATTACTGCTTAAAGTGTTAGCACTCTTGTCTCTCAACTACAAGAAAAAAAAAATGCCTGGTTGATTGCCATTCGGCTCCTGATTCTGCTTCATGAATGGGTTTAGCATGTAGAAATTTTGGCAAAGCAGATCAGCCTGAAGGAAGAAATTAAACGACATCACAAATGATAGATTTGCAAATGTGTAGCTGTAGGAAAGACTCATATTAAACATAGCAACTGCTTTCAATGTTGGAAAGAATTTCATATGTACAAGAAATTACCTACGGATGGTTTTAATGCCTACCTCGCTACAGAAGTACAGTACGAGCTATGAAGACAGACTTATTTAACATTTTAAAAACCTTTTTTTTTTTAAACAGCTAGCATTTTTTCCCCAACAATAAAATGAGCTCTTTCATTGGGGAAATGCATGAGGTGTCTGAGGGAGAAGTGAACTAATCACATTTTTAGAATTCTATAGGCAGCTTCAGAGAGATGAATGGCTGACATAAAGGCCCTAGGGTGTTTTGCTTATAGAACTCCAGGAAACCAAGGCTTAGGATAGAGCTCTAAATGCAGTTGGGCTTTTCTCTACAAGGACTGGGAGACTGAGGTGTCAAGGGAGAGATAATAGAGCACATGCAGTAACAAACACAAAGGGAGGAAAGGCTGGGAGTGAGGGTCTGAGGCAGGGATGGGTTTGGGGGAGTAAGGAAAGAGAACACAGGGCTGGAGGTAGCGGTAAAGCAAAGTCAAGGATGGATAAAATCAATCTTTGGAAACTTACTACTTTGCAAGCTAATTAAAAGTTGTAATTAAAAATATGGATCCGTTAAGCCGAGAAGAAATTCTTTAGAACAAAGATTTATTATAATCTTTGTCTTTGGGTCCCTGGAAATTTTGTAAGGACCTTGCTGTCAACATAACTGGAAACTTGGGCATACATAGACTTCCGGGAATTCTATAATAATAATCTCGCAGCACTTGAATCAGAGTAGCTAAAGCAGCTTTCGTGTGACACATGGGCTCTGCGACAATGAAACGTATAGTTGTTGGCTTCAGAACTAGTCTATCGTGACTGAAGTTGAGGAGGCCTCCCTCGGGCCGCACGGCTGACAAATGGACAAGCTGAATGTGATTCTGACTTTGAGGAGTAATATCTACGCAAGGCGCTGGCTTCTTAGTGTTATTCTCACCATGTTTATTAAGTTCAGAAACTCGAGGTTCAAGTCCTGGGTCAAAAAACTCTTCTTTAAAAATAGCTGCCATTTCCTCTCAGCAGAGTTAGACCGGCACTTGACTGCAGCATCATCTTGATCTTTCCAAGGAATTTCAGTCAGATAAAATTCCTTTAGGCTCCGAAGCTGTTCCTCTACCTAAAACAGGAGGAGGCGGATGAGAGTTAAGAAATATTTTAGATAAAAAAGGACACAGAGTCCATTTGGAGCCAGTATAAAATTAAACTGAAACTCCAGTTTTCAGCATTCTTTAAATAATTATTGACTATTTCCATGGTTCTGAATTCCACAAGAATCTGCTTAGATAGCTGATAGACAAAAGGAAGTGGTAAGGCTGTTGCCAATCAGAAATATTTATTGTACCCTAGATTATTTTTATGTATATTCTACAATGAGAATAATTTGTTTCAGAGACCAGGTGGCTGCTATGTTTAAAACTGAGTTTTATAATTAAAAAAGGAACAAATAAAAATCAGAGAATACAAATCAGAAAAAAAAGCAATTCAGCAAAAACAATAGTACTTAATATATTACAGTATTATGATTTGTTATTTTAATGTAATATTTTATTAATTCTTTGAAAATTTAATACAGTGTGTTTGATCATAGTCACCACCTACTTCTCTAATTTTCCCAGATCTACCCCACCTCCCAATTCCCTCCCAACTTCTTGTTCTCTTCTTTGTTTTATAACTATAACCTACTGAGTCCAATTTGTGCTGCCCATATATACTCACAGGTGTGGGACCATCCACTGGAGCACAGTCAACCCACCAGGGGTTAGTTCCTTAAGGAAAACTATCTCAGGGCTGTAGATACAGCTCAGTGGCTAAGAAGAATGCCTGCTCTTCTGGAGGACTCAGGTTCAATTCCCAATATTCTTGTGATGGCTCACAACCATCTGAAGTTCCAGTCCCAGAGGAACTGATTCCCTCTTCTGACCTCCACAGACACTAGGCATACATGAGGTACACAGGCATACATGCAAGTAAAACACCCATACACAGATGTGATGCAATAATAAATAAAAATAAAACTGACTCTCCCTACCCCAATAGCCACCACCTCTCAATAGCTCTTCAGACAGAGCCCTCCTTCACTTTCCATGCTAGAACATTCATGGACTTGATTTTGTACAATAACTACAGCTCCTGTGAATTCACTAGCGGAGTGTTCCTGTCGTGTCTAGAGGACACTATTCTGTACTCCTCCCTGACCTCTGGCTCTTACAGTCTCTGCTCACCCTCTGTGCCTTGGTGGGGGTTGGGTGAAGTGCATACCCATTTGTGGCTGAGCATTCTACTGTACAATTTATTTTTAATCCTGGTGAACCATAAGAAAAGGGTACAAATAATGACGAGTTTTCTGGGTAAGCATTAATATTAAAAATCTTTACAAGCTAATCTTATGAAGACATACTACTTCGCCTCCCTAGAACTACATTTAAGCATTCGTTAACTAATATTAGCAGTAGTCAATTATTTTAAATTACTCTCCTGAGCAGAGTTAATATACAATCAAATGTGTAACTATAGATTAACGAGTAATGGGGTGATAGAGAATTAGTAGAAAGCATTTGGAACTAATTTGTATGCATTTTAAATAATATTTAATGACTAATAAGACAAGACCCGTGGAACTCATAAGTTACAAAAGCCATGGAAACACAGTATGAGATTCCAGGCAATAGTCACCATACTTTGAAGGTTTCAAGATCATTCTTTTGAAATGAACTAGAGCCAGCCTGCAGTAGCTCCCAGGGCCAGAGGCTCTTTCCTGATTCCAACATTCTTCTTACTCTGTTGATGCTTGTTTCCTAAGCTAACACCATCTTTTCCTTAATTTTCTTCTTCTATTTATCTTTAGTGAACCACACAGAAGGATGCCCTTTCCATGGAAGATTCTAAGATCCCCTACTAAGATTTGTTTACTTCCTTAGAGACCAAAGTGAGTTCTGCGAGAAAAAGGCCAGGAAGACATGTCTGTGTACACACAAGCAAACAATGTCATAGGGACAAAGGAGGGATAACAACAGCTCTACATAGAGTAAGTACAAAAAAAACTTTCCAGCAGGTGACATCTGGTCTGTCCCTTTCTGGGGGTGAGAGCGAGAGGAGGACTTGGATGGGAGGCACTGGTGTAAAAGCAAAGTGTGCGCCACTGGCATCAGGGAAAATGCACGCCGTCGGCGTGAATGAAATTCAGATTCTTCTGCTGACTGGCAAGAAGAAGTCCAGAAAGATTGTTGGACTGGGATAAGGCTGGGCGGGATGTTTCACCTTGCTTTCTACGGTAGCCAACAGAATCATGGCACAGTCTCATTAGTTGGATGTAGTCAACAGTGAGCAAGTAATGAGGACTTGGACTGGTAAACCCCTGAGCAAATTCAGATAAAGGTATGCAGAGCTCTCTGTAGTTGTCTCAGTAAATGCAAGGATGTGTGGCCTTTGAAAAAGGAAAGGCAAGGGGGATGGGAGCTGCCTGACAATGCATGCCAACCTTCTCCAAGCCTCAGTTTCCCTCACCTGTAAACAGATAATACTAGGTAACTAAGACACAGAATCATAGGAACACAATGAAATCAGGATTTAAAGGCCTAGGGCACAAAGTAAGTGCTCACTGAGCGGCACTCTAGAGAAGCTACTGAACTCAGTGATGACTAAAATATCCAATAAGGCTCTTAATAGAAAGTTGGGTGACAAGAGAGATGACTCAGTGGTTAAGATTACTGGCTACTTTTCCAGAGGACCCAAGTTCAATTCCCAGCTCACATGTGGCAGGCAGCTCACAACTGTCTGTAATTCAGCTCCAAGTGATTTGACATCCTCACCCAGGTCTACATGCAGGCGAAACATAGATGTACATAAAAATAAAATTAATAAATCATTTTTTAAAAAGTGGGACAGTACTCAAACTGGCACGTGTTAATGGTTATATAATTCAATAAATATCACCCTCCCATTCCAAAGGTTTATATAATGAAGGGCAGGAAAATGATAAGAGGAGCAGAGAACAAGATTTCAAAGGAAACCGACTACACAGGAAGAGACTATCACGGCTCTTCATGATCATGGCTTGGTAGGACTATAACACTTTCCAGGAGCCATGGGGGACATAAGTGAATATACTTCAGTAAGCTGGGAAGTAGCAGGAAGTCCAGACAGTGAGCCTCAATGGTCTTGTTGTCTCCTGCAGTATCTGAAGTCCAAAGACATCAGCTGAGATTTGAGAATGGAAACCAGAATAACTTGCTTGTGAACACCAAGCAAAATAAGTCAGTGGGGGCCCAGCAGAGATACAGACCCACGAATTAGTAACCATGCCAATTAT
This sequence comes from Mus pahari, assembly GCF_900095145.1. Classification (NCBI taxonomy): domain Eukaryota; kingdom Metazoa; phylum Chordata; class Mammalia; order Rodentia; family Muridae; genus Mus; species Mus pahari. The sequence goes on from NC_034592.1 coordinate 63,073,195, forward strand.
CCCAACTCCCTGATTTTGCGTCTGGAGCTTTGACAAAGAAACTGAGTAAACAGTATTGGATTGACCAAGTATTGGAAGTTGACAGGGTTCATATGGGGTAGAGGGCAGGGAGTCGGTTCAGAGAATGTAACAGGAATGAGTGACCAAGAGTCATTTACTTAGAAAAGGGAAGGCCAGAGGTACGGGGGTGACAGATGGGGATGGAAAGTTCTACTAAGTAGGGAAGGAGATTGAGTGGAAGTGGGAAAACTAAAGGACATGTGATGTTTTGGGGAGTGTTGTTTATGAAGCTCCATTTCTCCAGGTGATCTTGGATCCAAATGCCAGCATGGGACATGGAAAGAGATGCTTAATGTGGTACTAGGTAGGTACCATTTGGGGCATAATGGTGTGGAGGTCAAGCATTGCTTTGTATCTGCTCTAACATCAAGGCTCAAAATTAGGTTAGAATGGTGCTCTGTTAAGATTGCTGGTAGGAAGAGAGGATGGGGGTGTTAGGAGGGCAGAGGTGGGAAGCCAAAACCAAGCATGCTGCCTGGCTTTATCTAACTGTACTCCTGAGAGGACCTTGCTCCCACCAACATGGTGCCTCTAACCCTTCACAGAAGAGTTATCTGCATTCACACATGGTTTTCTGGTGCCAGAATCCAGACTCTCATATGACTGATAGCACCCTTAAGACGCTTTCCCCTGAGAGGTGTAATCTTCATGCATCCGAGGAATAGTAGAACTCACTCTAAGCATGTCAAGATGAACCTTCAGAAGAAGCCTGGAGCAACATTGAAGGCATCTGGACATCAAATGAGACAGATTCAAGAACGAGTCAATCCCTCCGTCTTCCTGTTCTATTCGTTTCAAATGCACCATTCTTTGGTGCTAGAGAGACGGCTCAGCAGTCAAGAGCACATGCTGCTCTTACAGAGGATCTGAGTCTGGTGTCCATTACCCACACCAAGCAGCTCACAATCTCCTGTAACCCCAGATCCACACAGTACTGTCAGCCTCCTCTTGCTTCTCTGGGTACCACACTCACATCCACCCCACACTCTTACACATAGTTGTTAATAATAATAATAATAATAAAATATTTTAAACAAAAGAACCCCCTTACTATACTACTTTTAGTATTCAAAGGGATCTATGGTCTAAATGGTGAATATTTTCATAATTTCTCTTTATTTAGGATAGGTATTAGGATGTATAACATGGTATAATAAATTATTTACACATACCTATTTATATTTTTCCAGGTAAAATTACTTACTCTGAGGTTTGGGGTGGTGCCTTGAATGGTGAAGGGGTATATAAGTAAGTACAGGCACTGACAGAGACACGGACTCTCGCTTGGGTGGAGTTTCCATACCCATAGAAAGCAGAAAGATGGACAGAGGCCATCCTGCCGAAGCAGGTCAACATCACACCATACCTCCTCGGATGACGTTCGAAATGCCACGTACGTCTGCAGGACCCGCGACCTGCAGCTGATGCTTCGACCAAGCGTGTTTAATTCTTCCTCTAGCCATTTCACTTTAAGAGGAAGCAATGCCACTTCATTGAGTTCAAGTTCATTTTTCTCTGTCATGATTTTTGCAGCTGCTTCTAATGCGTGTGCCGTCTCCTATGAAAGCAAAGCACCAGGGGTCAGGAGCTGACAGGGGAAATCGCGAACATTCACATTCCATTACCCTTCGGCTCATCCATCTAGTACGGATATTAATTGAACTTGTACTGAGAATTTCCTCAATCAAAGAAAGGTATAACTTTCAGAATTCCAAAAAGGAAGGGAAAAAGGCACTTGAATCTGAAAGCCATCTGCAGCTCTTCCTTGGCTCCGTCCAAAGCTGAAGACCTTTTGTTCTGGTGCCTAAGGTAGAGAGGGATGATGCCCGGGGACATAGAGAACCATGACCCAGTAAACAGTTTACAGCTCCTGAGATGTGTTGTGCTGGGACTCTGGGGCTCCTCGGTCCATGGTAGAACTCTCAAAAGCTCCTAGCAAGCCTCGCTTACAAAGCTTGAACTCTCAGCTCCAGCATTCGGAGCCTCTCCGCCTCTCGGCTTCTCGGACTTTTCTTAGCTACCCTAGGATTCTGCCATTGGTGTTGCTGTGCAGGCCTTAGCTCCTGCAGACATCAGGCTCTCGGCCCCCGGGCACCCTGTGACACTCTTCAGTTCTGCTACTTCTTTGCCACTGCTGTTGCCTCTGCCACCAGTGTGGGAAGCCCCAGGGTTCTTACCTGACCATTTATACAATTCAGTTCAGCCTGCTCTACCCAGGATACAGACCACAAGTAAACTAAGATATCACTCAGGGGAGGAGCTCCTCAGACTCCCAATAGCAACGAACAACCTGCTTGTACAGGCAGAGAAGGGACATGGCATGCTGGTGCTTACGCTTTGATTCTCTCTCTCAGTGACAGCCTGGGTATGCGGACTTTCCCGCTCTCCCAATCACAAGCTTTATATAAGCACCACTCACAAGCCTCCTGTAGGTCCGGCCTCTCAAGCGCTGGGTTGAAGCTGAGTCCTACTCCTCCTCCCAGGCCCGGGTGAGAACAGCTATTACTAGACTTGGAGCCACTGGGAGGTAGGGTGGGGAAGGAGTCCTTGGGGGAGCTCTGGGCAGGGCCATTAAGGAGGGCAAGGCTCAGGTGAGGCTTATTGGTGATGGTACAGGCTGGAACAGTCGTGTCTAAAGCAGTAGTTCACGACCTTCCTAATGCTGTGACCCTTTAATATAGTTTCTAATGTTATGGAGAACCCTGACCATAAAATTATTCTTGTTATTATTTTATAACTGTAATTTTGCTACTGTTACAAACTGTAATGTGATCTGAAATGCAGAATATCTGCTATGCATCCCCCTAGTGGGGTTGTGACCCACAGGTTGAGATCCCTGGTGTAGAGCAAGGCCCCCAGAAGCAGAAGCCTGTGGCCTCAGCCACAGTCCTGATTGCTGTACTCCTTGTACCCAAGTCTAGCTTCTTTATAGCATCCATGAATTGCTCAAAGCCAAAGATCCCACTATGACAGTTTAGCCAGTAGCCAGTAAGAGAGATTATTAAGCTAACAGCCCCCATTCAAGGTAATGGGATACAAAGAAGCGTCTGACAGCTGTCAATCAAAAGCTCAAACTGGCCAGGTTCCCAATAGCTTAGCTTATTTGTGGGGAAAGTAAACACTAAAAGGTGCTTACAATAAAGACCTGTCATAGGATTAGCATTCTTAATAATGTTTAGCAGTGCTTAACTCCTAGTTAATTGCCCTTAGGGAAAGCCGGTCGGTCTTTCTGATCCCTTTTAATACATTACCTGCATGTCTATTCCAACAGTGTATAAACAAAATTATTATTGCCGGCCATATAAAGGTACAGCATATATAATTATGTGCAACACATAATGCTTCCTAATTAACTATGTTACTGGTTCATATATTTGCTATACACTATTTTTATTGCTGGAGTATTCTTCTACACATAGGAGAAATGTACTGTAAGAGAAGAGACCTGCTTGGGCTGGCAGCAGCTTCATACACAGTGTTTACATGTCTCTATGGCATCAAGGAACAATGTCTAGCGACTGCCTATGTCTGTGTTAAGTGCACACTGTGATGCTCACACAACACCAGTCAAATCATGCAACGGCACGGTTCCCAGAGTGCAGCGTCACCACCAAGTGATACATGACTAAGAGCCACAGAAAGAGATCCCTGCAAAACTTCCCTGAGAGCAAGGGAGGAATGAAGTCAAATTAAAATGTTTGTGTTCTCATTTGCAGCACAAGGGATACCTTTCCCGTAGTATTAACATGCTTGCCAGGAACCCCACTGACGGCACTGAGTTGCAATTTGCCAGCCCCACTTCATGGCAACATACTGCAGAATAAACGAGGAGCAAGGGATCCCCCCCCCCCCAAGTTCTCTCTCATGCTTCTAAAATTTAAATGCTTCAGACAAGGCTTAAGCATTTAAAATGAAGATGTTTCTAAATCCTATTCTAATGAGAATGAAAAGAAAAAAAACCCACAGTGTGCCTATCTGCAGTGGGCGGGGGGGGGGCTGTTTTGAGTGAGGGTCTTCTGTGGAAACCAGGAGAAACGGGGCTTTTCTTGCTGAGGCAGGTGAGTGGGGTGCGGGGGAGGCATTTACTTTAAAATTCTACAGGACAGGCAGACAGTGTAGATTTGGAACCTCTAGTGCAGAGGTTCTCAACCTGTGGGGCGCAACCCCTTTGGGGTCACCTAACAGATACCTTGCATATCATTTACATTATGATTCATTACAGCAAAATGACAGTTTTATGGTTGGGGGTCACCACCACATGAGGAACTGCGTTAAAGGGCCACAACCTTAGGAAGGGTCATGAAATCCAAGGCAGAGCCACACTTAGGGACGGGCACTCAATGTCTGAATATGGAGGGTGGAGCAAGTTTAGATTTGCCTTATTAAAGATTACAGTGACACATGTTGTTTCTGGAAATTCTGTGTGACTTTATTGTGAGATTCTTGTAAAAAGTCACAATCTTTGAGGAGTGCTTTCCTGCCTAGTGTGGAGCCTCCAAAGTGTTGCTAATACCTGAGTCTGTTCTCAGGCAGAGAACCAATGCCAACTAAGTATCTAAAAACTAATAAATGGACAAAAAGATACACACAACATAGGCACACACAACAGCATACGTGATTTTCATGTCGTCATATGTATTAACTTATAATTGCAGCTCTTAAGGGAGCTGGAATTAAATGCCATATATTTGGAAATTGTTTTTAAATAATTATTTACAACATTATGGTCTTAGAAATAACTTCCATTTACCTTGACTCGGATATCCAATTCCAGATATTTATTTAAAATCTTCTCTGATTCAGAAGGGCTGGAAGCAACAGCCAATGTGGTAGCAAGAATGGGCCTGATTTCCTGAATTGACATTTCCACCTTGGGGAATAGAGAATATATTGTAGTCTTAATAATATATACTTATATAAAGGAGTGTACATATAAGGAAATATTGTTCCATACATCACCAATGCATTTTAAATGTATATCATTTTGTGTAAAATACCTTTAAAGTTTGAAGAATTTCATATTTTGATTATGCTGATCTTCATATGATACCATACTGGTAAGCTATAAATATATTCTTTCACTAACAGCAATGATTACAAGCTATTATCTCTACATACCCACGAAGAGCTTTTCTATATTGCCTACAGAGGATGATAATACACTTGCTCACATATTAGCAAAGATAAATTCATCTGTATGTTGAATAAGATCAATTTGCTGACACACCTCAGCAAGCATTCCAAATCGAGGTGTTAGACTACCCTACAGGCAGCTGTACTTAAGGCTGGGGAGCTCTGGGAAACATCCTATCTGGACAATAGTGAAAACAGGGACCTACCTGAATCATTTCGCTGATGAATCGAGGGAATTGTGATTTAATTTTTGGTTCACAAGAACTGGTGACTAAGGTGACCCTAGTTATTTCCTTCATCCCTTGCTTTCTATAGAATGCACAGCCTCCACAGCTAAGTCAGCAGTCAGATAAGAAGCAGCCTTTGTTTAAATTCCTGGTGTGTTTTCCACAATCACCGAATTAGCTTGACTCTCAAGTGGTCAAGCTACTCCTGCGCTCAAACTCTCCCTGGACCCAGGCAACCAGATACAGCTCATGGTCACGAGCTACCGGGTCAATAACAGAGGGGGGACAACCTAACAGAGATGCTATTTAATGCCAGGTCCTATGAAGTCTGTTAACTCTGCTTCTATATGCTCAAGTATATCAGTACGTAGCATCGAATACATAGATGGCTAAACATTTGAGGAGACCCAGCATCTACAGCACCATTCACTACCGCCCTGTCTTCAGCGGACAAGAAGTAAAAGGTTTCATAGAAAGCTGCTGATCTTCCGGCAGAGAGGATTTTCCCGTGAGTGCTTTTATGTGGATGACTGCGTCTCTTGCACTGGTTTTGTTCAGTCAGTATGATGATGACAACAGATTTTTTTCCCCAGAAACACAAACCCCCAAACTGTTCATAACTAGCTGGCTATCTGAAGTCCTTCTGTTCAACTGTGCCATTATGATGGCAGCCAGCAAGCGAGTTTACTTGAAATCATTTACTCTTTTATGAAACTACCTTCCTTAGGTAGTCGTCCACTGACGTTGCTAACTGCTGTTTCTGGAGGGCAAATTCCTCGTGCGCTGTACACTGTTCAGTGAGACAATCCACTCGCTTCTGAATGTATCCCATCATCTCGTGGATTCCTGTCACCTGAGAGCTGAATGGAACAAGCCAGTGGTTAGTTCACCTTGACCTTGACTTAGAAGCCCTGACAAGAGGCCACATCTGAAAACAGATCTCTCCTTTTATGGGCAGTCTGGGTTGATGCAAGCTACTAGCTACCACTTTCAGATAATGGAAGCTATCACACTGGTGCAGCAGACAGCAAAACCAGAGTGCGTTCCTTTGTTTCTGGTCCGTCAGTCCTGAGGGAATGATGAATTATGGCTTCTGCAGCAGGTCTAATCTTTTCTAAAGGTTTACTTTTTAATAGTTCTCAAAGATACTTCCAGAATCTTATGGTAAGAGGCACAGTATGTTTACCAAGTTTCCCTGGGGGTATCATTTAAAAGCTTCATTTATTTCAAGATGCTCTTTGAATAGGAATGTGAATCGGCCAATTAACAAAGCATTTGCTAACCCAATAGGGTAAAATATTTATATATTTTGTTCTCAGTGGTTATGAATGCTCAAGGCTATATTCACTAGATAAATACCTAGTTATCACTAGCAATTAGGTATCAAATATGCTTGTCCATATTTCATCTTCACATTATCATTTTTATAACCTGTGTTGACCTCATGAGATGAAGGTGACATGGGGGCTCATAAAAGGACAGGACTTTCAAACCAGCTTTGAGTTGGACTCCAACTGCTCCCATTGCAGAAATGGTCACAGGCTTCCTAAACATCCCTAAGATTTCACAATGCAAGAAGTGGAGGGAGAGTGTGGGCAGACTGAACACAGCACCTTGCCTGCTATTTTAGAAATCCAAGTCTTTAATTTCTCCCATCCATTTTCCTACTAGCAAAAGCTATCATGATAACTCTTTAATTATCCTGGGAGTTATTTTAGTTTTTTTTTTCTTTCTTTTTTTATAAAGATCTTGGAGCTAGGTACAGATTTCAAGAATTTGACCTCAAACAATTAATTTGTGAGCCAGTAAAAATAAATTAGTAATGAAATTAGGACAAGATCAAAAAAGACCTAGGGGTATAGCAATGTCCCTAGAATGGTTGTAAAGATGCTTCCAAAGAGAGTCATACTTGGATGTGCCTGGGGTACATCAAGGGTCCTAAACAAGAATAATTGTAAAACATGACATAAAACCACTATGAGAGATATTGTTCCTGGTATACAATGTTCCAGGCACATTTAGACCAATTAGTTTTATAGCTCAGAACTTATATTCAATGAAGAAAATAATAAAAAAAACACCAGGAGACTTTTAGAACCAATTCTTACTGACAGAAACTGTACTAAAAAGGTCTTTAAAGTCCTGTTGTCCTATGAGCAATATGTTCCAAGTTTTCTATAGAATATTGAAATCTGGAACGAGAAAGATATCATGTCTATGCAGCATGCTGGGATAGGCACAGAGGAAAGGGTAACGGTGTGGGGTGTGGACTAGTAGACATGGAAAGAGAAGGGACAGTGGCAATTGTCAGGAAACACCATGGCAATTTGGAAGTTATTGGTAAAACTTGTAATATAGAATTGTGAAAACAGCTGTGCCAGCCAAAATGAAGGATGCTCACCTTCTACTTCTGAGTCACCTGCGGCTCCTCAGCCCCAACCCCAGCATGCACCCTGCATCCACTACAGTTAGGCATTTGTTTGCTCATCACACTTAGAACCGACACCTCCAAGAAGGAAACTGGAAAACAACTATGAATTTTGAATGGGCTACTTACTCCCTGGGGGATAGCAGTTGTCAGTCAATAAGTCCAGCAAAGAAAGACAATTCACACTATGGTTCACAGCCAGCTTTGTGTGTGTTCATGTGTGTGTGTGTGTGTGTGTGTGTGTGTGTGTGTGCGCGTGTGTGTATGTACATCTGTGTGCATGTGTGTGTGCATGTTTGTGTGTGTGCTGTTTGTGTGCGTGAGTATGTGCATGTGTGTGTATGTTTGTGTATATGCATGTGTGTGTGCACATGCGTGTGCTGTTTGTGTGTGTGCACATCTTTGTGCATGTTTGTATGTGTTCATGTGAGCACATATGTGTTTGTATGTGTACATGTTTGTCTGCATGTGTATGCATGTGTGTGTTGTAAGGTGTGTACAGGTGTACACACGTGGAGGCTGGAGGTCAACACTGAGTGTCTTCCTCAATTGCTCTCCACTCCATTTTAATTTTTTTTTTCCTTTCACTAACTTGTTCAGTCACAAAATGGCAGAAGCAAGATTTTAGCCTGGGTATCTGATCTTACAGTCAATTCTTTTCCCACCCCAATCTTCTTGCACTTTTTCTGAGTGTGGAACACATGACATAAAGCAGAGTGAAGTATTTTTCTCCTGGTGTTCTTTTATTGACTGCTGCTGACTTGCATTCAAATAGATCGACCTGGTTGGCAAGCTCTTTTGAAACTGGTTGTTTTCTCTAGATAAAAGCTATGCCTGCATGTAGTCTGGAAAATGGCCACTAGAGGGATGTAATACCTTGTTCAAATTGCATGTCTTGAAGGTCCTTCCAGTTCAGAGAACACAAAATAAAAAAACAAAACCAAACACTAAGCATTTCTTCAGTAAAAATATCACCTTTGCAAAATCATAACTTTAATTTTGACAAATCAATGCCAATAAAATAGGATCTGTTTGTTTCTGATTTTGTTTTTCAATCACCTGGGAGATTTATTTGTTTCTTATCAGGCACTCTATCTATTGTGCTGTAAATTCTTTAAGGGTAAGGGCTGGTGCCCTACTTACTCCTATAATCCTTGTAGCCTTGAGCACATGGTCTTATAATAACGAAAGGTTAATATATTTTTTAAAAAGTTAGAGACAGAGTCTCAGCTCTCTGAGCCTGGCCTCAATCTTTCCATGTAGCTTGGGGACCTTGAACTCTTAATCCTCCTATGTCTATCTCCTGAGTTCTGGGATTACAGGCACACACTGCCACTGCTGGGTTATGGGATGCTGGAGATCACACTTTCTAGGCAAGCACTCTACCAACTGAACTACATCTCTAGACCAATTAATGTCATTTTAAAGATCAATAAAATAGTGTCTGATCAACGTTTAAGGGAAAAAGAACACATAAACTTAAGGGGTGAGAAAAGTATATGTTGAGTAGCCATAATAAAAATGTCAAGATCTGGTACAATAGTGACACAACGATTATGTTAGCAACCAACCACTTTCTGACTGGGGAGGTCATAGTGGTCATAAGTGGTCGAAGTACAAAGAATAAGCAACTGTGGGGAGACTTGGAAGGACACCAGCCTGTCCAGCTCAAAGGACATAGATGGGGGATAGAGAAGGTAAGAGGCAGAGAGTGGAGAGGGGTGCTGTAAAGCAGGTCTTTAGGGCCCGACATAGCTGTTGCACTCATAAACTCTATGTAGCTGTCTTTATCTGCATACAACCTACATAAGAATCTCTGACAGCGTTAATAATATTCTTATGCTTGCAGACAGGAATCTAGCATGGCTGTCCTCTGAGAGGCTCCACCCAGAAGCTGACTCAGACAGATGCAGAGACCCACAGGAAAACATTGAATGGAGCTTGGGGCCTCTTATGGAAGAGTTGGGGGAAGAATTGAGGGCCCCAAGAGGATAGGATCAACAGAGTCAACTAACCTGGACCCTTGGAGGATCTTGGAGACTGAACCACGAACCAAGAGCCTACACAGGCTGGACCTAGGCCTCCCCACACATATGTAGCAGATGTACAGCTCGGTTTCCACGTGGGTCCCAAACTGGAGCAGGGGCTATCCCAAAAGCTGTTGCCTGTTTGTGGGCTATGTTCTTCTAGCTGGGCTGCTTCATCTGGCCTCAGTGAGAATAGGCCTAGCCTCACAGAGATTTGATGTGCCAGGGTGGGGGGACACCTAGGGGGTCTCTACCCTCACAGAGAAGAATGGGGAGGGATTATGAAAGTGGGGACAGCAATTTGGATGTAAAGTGAATAAATAAATAAATAAATAAATAAATAAATAAATAAATAGGGGGAAAAGATTTGGTCATCACTATTTCAAGGCCTCACCTCCCACTGAGGGATTATGGGTAGTTATGGGGTTCTGGGGAAGGTATTATCATGTTCTCAGTGGTACAGACTTTGATACGTGGCCCATGCTTTCAGTAACAGTTCCCTACTAATGCTCATGCAAGCAGCCATAATTATATTCAGCAGGTCACAAAAAAATATCAAAGTAGGAGAGAGACTCATGCAGGAAAAGGAGTTTCAGTTAGGGACTAAGGAAGATGAGAGACAGTAATGAGGGCAAAAATGACCAAAATTCAATATACAACACATGAAATTTTAAAAAAGAAATTTTTTTAATAAAGGAAAAAATAAGATATTCTGAAATCAGAATTTCTTAATTTCACAGTAACAGTATCATGTGGATAAATGGCTGCACTTTAAGTCACTTGCAGACATTTTAGGCCATCAGGGATACCTGGTTTCTTCTTCAGTGTGCTGGCACTTACAGCTGGGTTTAAGCAATCTTAACACAAATCGTTAGGTTCAATGTGCACATCTCTCCTCTAATGAAGCTTTATGAGGACTCTCTGAGTCACCTTGCTCCCATGAGAATTACTATCCCCTCTGTCCCACTCCTGTCTGCACTACAGATTCAATCCTTGGGGTGGAGAAATTACCAACTGCCCTGCTTACCCAAGCCTTCTCTCTCTGTGTGTGTATCCTCAAAAGATTGCCTCCCTCTGATTGGATGCTAATCTCTTGCATTTCTCATTCCCAGCAGGACTGTAATGATAGTACCTGGCCTGTTCCTAATCCTAGGGCTGTTCGTGACCCCATACCCCTGCATTACGTTTCCTTACAGAGACCCTGATCTGTAGATTAGAAGCAGCCCAAATGCCAGCATTTTTCATTTGGAGCCCTCCATGCTGGTTCCAGACTCTTTCTTACAATCCCTTGAAGCACAAAGAGCACATATACTGGCAGTGTTCTCCAGCGCCTTAATGGTAAACGACTTGAACAAAGGATAAACTATGATTCCCCAATTTTCTAGCCATTCTCACACGAATTGAAGACAAATGAAAAGAATTTTATCGTTCACAAGGAACAAGTGCGATTACATGACAGCCGCACTCAACTAATGGTGGAACACGGATGGATGGTGACTTAAAAGAAATCTGATGGAAGCCAACCACGGTGCCCCGTAACTCAGTTCCCACTCGAAAGCACACTGCCTGTGTGCATCTGCTGGGGAAGAGAAAAGGATGGCCAGTGGGCTAATGGTCTGTGACCCTGGATTGGACTCGAAACATTGATTGACCTTTGGATTTTCTCCGTGAGAAAGGATTTGTTGGTGCCTGTCAGCAGGGTGAGCCTGAGGCCTGTCAGATTATTCCTGATGTTGACTTTGGCAGTCCAGTATCACAGATGTTCAGATGCGTCAGATTGAGAAGTCTTCTTCAGACATTTGTTAGAAGCTCCATCATGGGGGCATTTAATCCTGTATTCATTAAGTCAACTGAAGGGAAGAAGGCGATAAATGTTTTTGTTTTCGTTTTTTTTTTCCTTCAGAAAGGAAAGACATATTGACTTTTTGCTTCCCAAATAGACTGTTCTGTTTACTGTAGGGAAGCAGTCACCCTATCTTTGCATCTGTCGCAAGCAGGGGCTGGGGGAGGGGAGCAAATCCCCAAGTTAATGCATTCTAATGATTCACGCTAGAGCATGGCACGTTGCTTTCAACCCTTTCATAAATTACTATTGGCAGCCCATCTGGATTAGGAGCTCAACCAGATGGTGAGCACTTGACAGCTTACTCTGTCTCCGCAGAAGGGATCAGCTGACCAGAATTTTCTTCTGTTTATGGCAAATGACACTTGGAAGGTGGGGGAGGGGAGAGATGCTCCTATCTTTAGCTTACTGCTCCTTTTAACAGAGACCCAGTGTCCTTCCTGTTTTGCCACTGTCTTCATTTTGGAGGAGACAAACACTGTATCTCCCTTTTAGCTTTGCTTTGGAAAAGTGCTGTTAAAAGTAGGCTTGCTTTTCCTGATTTGTTATATATTTCTGATACTTTCCAGAAACCATAGAATACATATACGTGTGCACATTTTGTAGATGTGTAATCATAAATGCCTAGAAAATAAGAAAGAAGTAAGTGAAGCCGAAGTCACAGGTTCCTGAGGTTTGGCGCTAATGAATGAAGGATTCATCATTATAAGACCGTGGGGGGATCAACATATGTGTCCCGTGAGACTAATGTCATAATTGGGGTTTTACATGAACTTGGACATGGAGTTCTCTTTATAAAAGCAAACTGAAAAACACTGTAGCCAACAGCCAATCGACCCTGATCTGACTCCAGAGGCCTGAGTCTGGACTGAAGGTGCTGAGAATCCTAGAAGATGTCACCACAAGGCCAGTAAGAACCAAGAAGCAATAGGGAGAGAGCAAAGCAGCCAAATGCCAAAGAACCAATCCCATTCCAGCAGGTGAAAGTGTACCCATTTTCCAGATGAGCAAGGCAAGGCAAAGCAAGGCAAGGCAAAGTGAAGACCCTCAGCCAGCAGCATAGAAATCCACCTTAGCTCAAAGGAAGGAAGTGACCTGAAGATAAACACACCCGAAGCCAAGAGAGGCAAAGGGAAAGCCATCCCTCAAAATGACAGAACAAGAGACCCAGTAGCACACGAGCCCCCACATATACATGAAGAGCAGTTGGCAGCAGTCAGTGGCTTCTGAGAGAGGGGGAGGATATGGTTTCCTCAGGGGTAAGCCCCCTCGTGGGTTATCCTGTCCCAACTGGTCAGTCACTTGTACTGTGAACATGTGTGAAGATGTGGCATGTGAACATGCATGTGAACAACACTGAAAGGAATCACTAGGTTGGTTGTTTATATGTACAAATGTCTGTCTGTATGTGTACATATATGTGTACATGTATGTATATATACATGTAACAATAGTAATTATAGTAGAAGAGATCATGAACTTAAAAAGCAGTGGTGGGGAGCAAGGAACATGGCATAGACCTGATGTAAATAAAGCACTCACACAAGAAATTCTCAAAAAAAAAAATTAAAGGAAAAACAAACAAACTAACAAAAAACTCAGAAACAAAACAAATTGTGATCCAAAAAATAATTAAATAGAAATACTATTAATGGGAATATCAGTTACTAACATTGAGAAAGATCAATGGGTGAAAACAAAGGTGAGTGTAAGAAGAGAGAAAGGCAGCCAGAGGGAGCCATGAAGGGCAGTCTGCCAGACAGACTGACAGACTCCCACAGCCTTCTGACAGCAAGTGCAGAAGAAGACACGGGAATCATATCAAGGCAATATTCAAAAGGATGATGCCTGAAATTCCTTATGCGATAGGTTTCGACAAAACGGCACAGCAAGAGTGAGAAGGGTAAATTCACATATTTGAGATCCTTTGGAACATAGATAGCTATACTGTTATTCATCTCCTTCTAATAAGTTTCCCCTTTATATTTCCCTCACCCCCCAGCACATAGTTAGTGTTAGGCCACGCATTCAATTTGGGGTCTCTGTTTACCTACTTACACCTCCATCATTACACGGCCTTCACAAAATTCACTTCCATGTTGTCCCATGACATGGCTGCCCTTAAACTGCCCAAACATTTTGCTGCTTAAGGGAAATGCAGGGGTTATCTTCAGGTTGGCATTATTCTGACCAGTAGCAGCATGGTGAAGACCCCACTCATACGCGCTTCTACACGCATCCTCTCCTTGAAAGGTCAGAAACCTTGCCCTACGTGGTTGAGGAGTTCTCTTAGTTCAGGAGGTTTAGGAAGAAAGGATAGAGAAGAGGAACCCCTGAGCTAGGAGAACCCCTCAATCATTCAGGGCAAGGTTTCTGACCTTTCAAGGTAGCCTTCCTCAGCTGGCTCTGCTCTTCCCCAGCTATTTACTCATGACAGGATTCAGGCAACTTCACCACATCATCCATCATCATCCATCATCATCATCATCATCATCATCATCATAAAGTAAACTTGCATTAGAGTGACAAACTTGTAGATATTTTGTGAAAAATAAACTGATAGATGCTCCTTTAATGTAGTCTAAGCTTTGATACATTCCATTCTAGGAGCTTCAGAACAAACAAACAAACAAAAAACTAGCCATCAGCCTTAACGGTGTTTGTTAAGTGTTAGCAGGTTGAGATGGCAATGCTATCCTTTACTCAACATGGGAAAGAACAGCTTATTATAGACACAAAGATATCTGAACAGCAGCTAAGTTCAAACTCTCCTAAGAACTCAACTTTGTAATTTCCCAAATTTCAGTATCTGACATTCCCCACCTAAATGTATCATCAGACTCCATTAAGTTAGCTTTTGTGTGTGGAGGGGGGAGGGGGAAGGGAGATGCATGCAATCACCAAGAAATATGCTAGGCAAGAGAAAAGGTTGCTTCCCCCCACCCCCACCCCACCAGGGCTGGCGTTGCCTTTGTTTTCCATTTAAGGTTAAAACAATGCATTTCACTATGGTGTGGCTTTTCTCTGATGTCATGCCTGCTCCTGAATAGTTCAAGTTACCTCCAATATAAATATCCAGAAAGCAGGATGAGTGTTTCCTTCGGTAGTTTAAATCTCTAGACAATATCATCTTGTGATGGAGGTGATACAGGACAACAGGAAGGACTAAGGGATGATTCAGAGTAGCAGAGTCAGGAGGAAACAAAAGGGGTGGCTGTGAGAAGCGGGGGATACAAAGTATTACATAGTAGCTGTTCATTCTGGTCTTCGCCGCCGAAGGTGCACTCTCTTCCCTGCGGTTCCCCCCAGTTCCACTAACTTCACTCTGCCTATTCTGTTCTCAGTTCAGAGTTATGGCTCCCTTATCTGAAGCACCAGGCATCACCTCTGACCCCATGGGTCCTGTTTCCTAGAGCACACGTATGCAGTGTGTACCTTCTTGACTGGATGCCAGTAGGTCCTTACAATTCTGAGACGCGTTCATGTCTAGCTTTGAGGTCACAGCCATTTTCTGCATGGTCAATACTTTTTAAAAAAAACAAACCAAAGAAAAGTACAGAGAAAATGGAGCCCCAGTTAAAGCTAGACAGAGATGAAATTCCCCTTGAGCATGCTAGAACGAAAGAGAATCCAGGGCAATGAAGCAACTAGGCTCCTTGTGACCAGTGGAAGCTGAATGACAACAGGAGAGAGACCAATAGTTAGCAATCTAGCGGAATGATTCAGACAAGAAACCCCCTCCTTTGCTGCTATGGGACATCTACCGCAGCAAGTTGTTGGACCTCTCTGTACCCCAAGTTCTATTCTGCAAAACAGGGACAATGATGGATCAGGTACACACTGGAATGTGATCGTTAAATCCATCAAGTGCTATATAAAGGATAGGGTTTTCTGTGGTGGCTAATGGGCTTGTCAACATAGTTCCCTCAACTCTTGTCATGTTTCGTACTCTCCCCTCCTCCTGTCTACTTCTCCTTCAGTGACACTGTCCTTTCTGATGCAACACTGCTGCTCTTTATCAGGTTCACCTACCTCTCAGGGATTTGCATGGGTGCTTGTCTCGGCCAGTCTTCCTTGACCCCAGAGCCTGTAACAGTCCCTGCCACACAGTTACTTATCTCACTTATAGATTGACTTGCTGATTGGCTCTTCCCACCAGAATGCAAACAACATGAGGACAGAAGTGGCATTAGTTGCTTGGGACCACCTGCTTTACAAAACATTGAACGTGGTATTAAATGGGCTAAACTCTGCCCAAGGTTTGTTATCACCTGTAGTAACAACTAAGGTGTTGGTAGCCAATATAAATAAAAACTGAGGGAGGGGGGTGGGGAGAAACATAATCTTAATTAACTCAGTTTTCTTCCTACTCTAGGAAGTAGAAATTTTTTTAAAAATTTATATGAAAAGAGTCACATGCATTGGGTCAAGGCAGATGATACTTAAAGTTATTATACAGAAGCAAAATATCCAGCTAAGATGTTACTAACACATTTAACTTCACCATGATAAGAGAGAGTGAAATGTGATACCATCTTTCATGCAGGGATAGAAACTGAGCTAATAGATGCTGGCATATAACTCCTAAGTGGATGTTAACAGACAGGAAAGGCAAATGAATAGTTCATGAGGTAGCCTGGCCTTGCTGTGTGTTTTATGTTTTGAGCTCTGAAGCAGGAGCTGCACTTAGAGAAAGAGACAGAGATCCCTTGCTCCGAGCCATCGCTGTCACCTAAGCTTCAGACCGAGCACTTCCAACCACCCCAGCTTCCTGTGGTGTAATTCCAAACACTGTGTGCTAGCAGGCCACCTTCCCTTAAGAATGATGCCAATCATAGCTTAGGAGTAGGTAAGGGGGACCAGAAGCTGTGAGTCTAAGCTCTGCTGTTATCATATTCTATTATATATAACTTGTGTCATAGCTATATGCAAAGCAACACACAAAACATAATCATAATGCAGTGTCGCTTAGCCATATGACAGATGTTTCCATTTAAAAAGATTAAAAAAAAACACTCAATAATCCAGAATTATCATTAGAATGCAGGTTAGATTTAGCAGAATCAGACAAATATGGGCATTACCACTGTGCATTCTGTGAGGCTGCTCGGTTCAAACACATTTGATTCCAGGATGAAAAATCAGTGTGAGTCTGTCCCTAGGATGGTACACTTTATAGAACAGCAATGAAATACATCTCAGATGTATCCAGATCACTTTATCTCAGACAAATACTGACAGGTTCAAGTGAAGCTCAGAAGAATTGGCTAACTGAGGTGCCTATTAGGACACCAATGTGCCTGCTGACCTCAGAGCACACTCAGTACCTTTGGCTCCTCCCACTTCTGCTGCAGTTATTGGAATGGCCATGTGGCTCTTAGTATTTTGCTCTGAAATCCCTTTGTACAGATTTTTTAAAACTTAAGTAATTACGTATTGAGTGTTTTCTATGTGCAAGGAATGGTGTTGTGTTATTCAATGAAAAATATTAGATGGGAACTTCCATTTTACAGAGGAGGAAAGGGACTCAAAGAGTTAACTTTAAAAGCCACACCACTATCCTGGCAGTCCCATGCACACAGTCAAACTCCTTGAAGTGGAGTCTCAGGTTTCTAATGCAAGTGTCTGTTAACAGCTCTTTGTGACCCAGTGGTATGGCTGGTTCATGTAGACATTTTACATGTTCAAATGTCTGTCTGTGGTCCTTGCTATGACTCTAAACTCTACCTTCACTCCAGAGTGGCTGTGACTGATACATTCCTTCTCTGGGAACCCAGGTGTGTGGAGATGGATCAGATGGAGAAAGGGATGTAAGTCCCAGGTGGGATGTATGGAACTGAGGTCAGTAGCCATGCTGTCCTCTGGTTTGCAACTGTCAAAATGAAGGTGACACTGATCCAAAAGCTGCCACTTCTCACAGTAAGACAGGATCTTGGTACTGTTATGAAGCAAGCTTATACGTCTGAGATGCTGACAGAAACATACTCTAATTCTCTTTAAAATCAAGCTAGGTGGCTGTTAATTTAATTTTCATGCAATGGTTCTAATTACCAGGTTTTTCTATTAGACCCAAACTATTTTCTGAAAAGAGAAAACAATAGATTCATTCCTCTTTGGGAAAGGGGGGGAATATAAAAATCAAGACTAGGGAGAACAAGGGAGACAGAAGAATTGGACTGGATGAGTAAATAAATATGCAAGCCATACTAAAACAAAAGGGGAGGAGGGAGAAGGGGAGGAGGGAGAAGGGGAGGGGAGGGGGAGGAGGGAGATCAAGTAAAAGCACATCAATAAAGAAATTAAGTATCAAAATTAAAGTATTTCAGACCAGAGCAAACCAGATAAAGTTTACCAGTGAACGCCTGTGACCACCTTTCTGACTCTAGGAATGAAGCACCAACCTGAACCAGAAAACTCAGTGTCTGGGTAAGAAGCAGGAGTTAAAATTGCCACCGGCTCTCAAGCGACTGGGAAAAGACAAATGTGTAACCCGGAGAAGGGAAGCAAACCCACAAGGACTGGGATGGTGCCAGCTTCCTGACTACAGGAAGTTTCTAGATCCGAGCTCAGAGAAGTGAGTTCCAAGAGCCCAGAGCTCTTGCTGAATTAACAATCAACCAAAGAGCAAGCATGGACTGGACCTAGCCCACCCCACACCCCACACACAAACACATATATGTAGCAGATGTACTGCTCAGTCTTCATGTGGGTCCTCCAACAACTGGAGCAGGGGCTGTCCCTGAATTTGTTGCCTGCCTGTATAGGCTCAATGTGCTGTGGGGGAGGACAGATATATTGGGGCGGGGGGGGGGGAGGAAGCTCCTCCTTCTCAGAGGAGAAAGGGAGGGGAAAATGTGGGGAGCTTTGAGAGGTGGGAGACTAGGAGGAGCAGGGCTGATATTACGATGTAAAGTGAATGAATGAATGAATGAATGAATGAATTTAAAAGAAGTCAAGATCAGTCTTCGGAGAAGCTCAACACCTAAGATTGGTAGGATGGAATACCAGGCAGGAAGGGATAACCCAAACCAGAACTCCAGAGGTCAAGAGAGGGGGATCTTTGGCTGCATTTTCATTTGCTCACACCTGAGGAATCTTCCCAAAGCCAGAGAGAATAGCACAAGCAAACAGTAGCCTGACCAAGAAAGTGAGACCCAACGATAATGGCAGGCCTCAGCCCTTACTCTAGTCATCATGTGACCATACTAACATACAAGTGCCTCTTGTATCTTACAGTCTTCTGCATCGCTCAAGACATTTACAAGGAATAGACATGGATCACAAGGGGAAACGAAGCAAGCATCGGCTGCAGGCACACTTGGGCCCAGATGGTGCATGTCTAGGCTCTAGTCTAATGGAAAATAGCCTTACCTAAATATGGCCCAACACCTAACCCAAGACCACAATCACCTACAGTTGTCTTTAGTAGTTATGCCCCTGCGGAAAAATGGTTTGCCCTTGTGGCTTCCAGTTTTTGGCTCTTGCTGGGAGACCTTGGATTAACTCTAATCTCAGTTTTGCACGTTCCCATAGCAACCATTTAATCCCCAAATCCAATGCCTCCAGGTCAGACTGTTTTCTGGAAAGAAAATTTCCCATGCCTAGGCTTCCACGTTTGCTATGTAAAACACATCTGGAAGAACAGACCAGGAAGCTAAAGGGAAACGAAACCATGTTTTACCACACCCTACCTGCTTCATTCCTCAAACTGTGTTCTGGGGTTTCAGGGATGTCGCAGCTAGGGAAAAGGGGAGCTGGGCTCTGACCTCTCTGGACGAATCTATTTCATCTCTTCATGTTCAAAGGGAAGTGCTGCCTTCATTCCTTCCTGCCTGATACCCGTTCCAAGAACTATGCCACCTCCCGGTCTTCAAATCCCCACACTTCCCAGGTGCCTTCTTTCTCTTTCCCGATGCCCCTTTCTGCCCTCACGTGCAGCCAGTTCTCAGCTCACCCTCAGGGACGCACTGAGCATGCTCACTGAAGAGCTCCTCCTGGCACAGTGCCCAGGATCACAGAACCTGGAGCCTGTGCCTTGGATTCCGACGCTGCCTCTGCCACAAACTGGCTGTGTGGTCCTGTGTGTGAGTTACTTAAAATCCTGTACCACAGTGACCTTGTCTGTGGAAGGAAAACACTCTTAGTGTTTCGTAGGGTCACTCTGTGGATTAAATGAGATGATGTCCCTAAAGCCCCTTGGCACGGTGCCTGGCACGTAGCAGGCTCTCACTCAACGGGGGCTTTTGTTATTAATAGTCACCTTTTATGTGGGGCTTTGCTCGGTGAAATAGCAAGGTCAAAAGGAAATGACAATTCTGGTAGGTTGTTTGTTTGTTTGTTTGTTTGTTTTGTTCCTAGAAAGGAGAAATGGAGCAACAGAGAAGGCTCATGAACTGGGCGGGGTTGTGGGGATGTGGGGGAGGTGCCAGCATGTGGGAAGCTTGAGAAGTAGAGCCTCCGCCCTGTTTAGTGTTTCTCTCCCCCTCTTCAGACACACGCAGAGACAAAGCTTTAGCATCTTTAAGTCCTCAGGCTTGGGTGAGCAATGCTGTGTCCAGAATCACTGTTGAACATAATTCAATGGAACCTTTTAAGCCACATCATAATGCAGCCAAACATCAGAAGCAGAAAAATAAATAAATAAAAGCCTTCACGCAACTTTTTTTTTTTTGTATCAGTTTGTGGAAACTGAAAAAGCTTGCTACACTGGGGATAAAACAGACTTTACTCACCGGCAGGAGTCTACTTGGCTGATTAAGGTCCGTCCCTTTTGCAGAGCAGTGGCTGTAGAGTCTTTAATTTCTCTGTGTAATTCCTCATGCTTTGCTGCCAAGACAGGCAGGCTTAAAGCCTCTGATTTAAGGAGCTTAAGGTAAGCTTCAACTTTTCCAAGTACATCAAATGCCTGCCAAAAAAAAAAAAAAAAAAAGTCATACTTTCATTTTCTGCTTTTTTTAGTTTTAAACTACATCAATGTGTACATGAAACACTAGCGATTAAACCAGGCCATTCGACTTAGTAGTTTCATCATAGCAACAACAACAATGAAAGTCTTAGATCTGGAAAACAGCAGTGCAGTTCCCACTTAGGGAAACTTTATAGTTTAGTCCAACATAAATGTCAACGTTCATAAAGTTACCAAAATCACTTATATTGAGACGATATCTGTATGACACAGATAGCTAAAATGGTATGACATTTGGAGAGTTGAATTGATACTTTGCATATTTTATACTGTACACATACAGTGTATGAGTTATTAAAAACTTAGTCTTTCATGACCTGAATATCTCTGTAATAAGTCTTAAAGGGGAACTTCCTGATGAGCTCTGCTTGGAACCTGAAGCACTAGAGAGAGACACTGAGAAAGTATTACTATCCTTTTCCTCTTTGCCTTTAAAATATGACCTTGACCTATTCCATCCAAGGCATCTGTATGCCCACAGGAGGGGATTATAATTCAGTTATGGAATAGCACAAAGAGCAGGAGCAAAGTAATAATTTCTGATATACTCAATATCAGATATATAGAAAAAAATGTAGCCCTTTCCAACAAAGGCCTCCATTGTCTTACACTGGTATCTTTATGTGTATGAGTGTTTTGCTTCCATGCATATCTGTGTATCACGTGCATGCCTGGCACCTATGGAGGCTACAAGAGGTTGTGGGGTCACCTTGAACTGGATGTTTGTGAGGTACCATGTTGGTGTTGGGAACTGAATTCCAGTCCTCTGGGATAGTAGTCAATGCTCTTTACATCAAGTCATCTCTCCAACCACCTCCATTCAAGATATTGTCTTAAAATAAGATTTTAAAACTCCATTGTTTTCTGCATTGGCAGACAGACTGCCCAACTGCCCAACATAGAAGATGGAGTTTACAAAATTAACATGAAATACAAAAGAGCTGTTTATTGGCTATCAAAGCTTAGTTAACATGAAGATACAGAAGCACTGGGCTAGAGGAATGTCTCCACAATTAAGTGGGCATGCTGTTGTCACAGAATACCTGAGTTTTGTTCCTAGAACTCATACTGGGAGGCGGACAACCTTCTGCAACTCCAGCTCTAGGGAAATTTATGCCTTCTTCTGGGATCTACAGACATCTGTATTTGTGTTTATGTATCCCCCCTAAACACACACACACACACACACACACACTGCAAACAACCTAGAAGTAATAAAAATAAAAAGTCATACAAGATACATAAGAATAATAAGGACTAATTTTAAAAGATATTTTAAAAAGATAAAGCAGAGCTCAGTCTTTGTAGGTCTCCTGATAGCCATTTCTGACCTTTAGCCTGGAGATGGGATGAGCACAGTGAGTGAAAGAAAGGTTGAACATCAAGAGAATTCTTCTTCTGGTCAGTGCTAATGGAGAGCCACCCTGCAGAATGTTCTATACCCCTTTGAAGAACACTTCTATCATAAAAGGTGTATAGTACCATGTAACACCAGGTAGTCCAGCAAAAGCCTTGAAATCTAGCCTTTCCAGATTCCTAAGTGGGAATCCACTGAGTTTGGCAGAGGCCCACTAGAATGGAGTACAGATACCCCACAGAAGCCTGTCAGGGAGGATTCCAGACCATCCGAGAAAAGAATGGGCGAGCTAGTGGAGACCTGAGGGAGGCAGCAAAGTGGGGCTGAGTTCATTCTCATACAAGGCGGTTTAAAGACGTCAACCATGGAACTGAGGGTAGACCATGTGCCCCAAGTGCACGGCCAAATTCAAACAGAACAGAATTGGAATCTACAGAAATCTCTCAGATACTCTTTTATGTTGAGATTCTCTTCTTGCTCCAATGTTCTAAGGTCTTTCAGGTTTGCTCTCTTAGTCACTTAAGCCTTTTAAAGAGACTTTGATACCCAAGAATCCTTTCTTACCTGATCATGTTTCTATTGTGATTGGAAACAGAGCAATGTACAGCGGTATGCTGATGCTAGCGAATGTGGTTTTATGACTCCTTGGATCCTCCCATAGCTCGCTGAAGCATCACTGAGGAGCAAGCTCTGTTTCTAGGGTTTCAATTTTATTTTAAATTTGGGGTTGTTTATTTAGGATAAAATGGTGCTTCTTGTTAATCAAGGGTAAGGTTTAAAGTCAATGCCTAAAGCAAATTTCTGGTGGCTAAAATTATCTTGGAGTCCCTTAAATCCCACCTAAAGTTTAAGATTGGTGAATTGTTGCATGTTATATTTGCACTTTGGATTGACAAATCCCAAGCTCCACCAAGAGAGGAGATAGATGGAAAGTCTATATGTAAATGTCAGGTTGTAGTCTCTTTTCTTCCTTAAAAAAAGTCCAATATCCTTCTACAAATGGAAGAGGGATGAAGAACTCATGGTATCTCTTCTTGGTCATGAAGCTAACCCCATTCTGGTTTAATAATAAGCCATGCTACACTCACTGTTTGAAACTTAAAGAATAACAATGAAAGTAACTAAGAATGAGGGCAGATGAGCAGTACTCGGACACTGTTAGCTGCTGTTCTACATTCGGATCAATCAAACACGTCTTTAGAAGAAGCTCCTAGCTGGGTGCAGCCACCCATTATCTGAATTTCATCCTATGGGGCTCTCTCTCTGTGACCCTGTCCCAGCCACTGCCTCTCAGACCTCAACCATGGTATCATCTTCATAGGAGTCAGAAGCTAAAACTGCAAGGCTGTTGGATACATGTGCAATGTCACTGTCTCTTAGTCATGATGCTATCTATAATAAAGGTATGACTTCTGAAACGAATGAAGATAAACTGAAGGGCCAGATATGCACTAGAAATAAGAGCCATAAATCAAAACCAAAGGTAACTCATTAGCTTGGAATCAAATGAGCCAGATTTTCTTCCACAGTCTCTTCTCAAATAGATCAATTGTTAGGAATACACGTCACGATTTTCTCTACACGATAAAGCAAATAATAAAACTATGACAAGTTAAAGGAGATGGCAGGTTTCCTTTCACTAGCTTAACACAAACATGTACAGAACACCTCTGAATGAGGTGAGAGGGATCCTAAGAGGAGTTCCTTACTTAATGTTCTAGTTGGATTTCTGTTGTTGCAATAAAACAAGACCAAAAGCAACCTCTGGAGGAAAGTTTATAACATCTTAGAGATTAAAGTCCATCACTGAGGGAAGCCAAAGCAGGAGCTCCAGGCAGGAACTGAAGCAGAGACCAAGGAGGAACATTGCTACTTGCTTTCCTTGTTGAGCAACCTAGGATCACCTGCCCAGGGATGGTTCTGCCCAAGGTCACCTTGATCCTCCGACAACAACCATTAATCAAAGGAAATGTTTCAAAGACATGCCTGTAGGCCAGTTTGGTGGAGATAATTCTTCCACCATGGTTCCTTTTTCCCAGATGACTCTAGTCTGTGTCAAGCTAACAACTAACTAGCATACTTAGTTTTAAGCATAATAGGAATAGTTTTGCAGACACAAAAATAACAGCTAAACCTTTGGGCTTTAAAAAGAATTCTTTCAAAATTAAAAACTCTCTCTCTGACTGACTGAATGATATGCAAAATTGCTTTCTCTCAATCCCGTGTAGAATTTGGTGAGGAATCCATGTGCCAATTCCAGAAATGATCTAAGCACCATCCTTCCCATTTCACTCCTCCCAAAATAGAACAGACGGCTCTCCTATGGACCCGACCTGTAGGGAACTTGATATACTGGGTCTCTTTGTTGCAAACACAGTACAGGAGGTCTTCCCGGCAGTAAGAACACTGTGGGCCTCGTACAACCTCTCTTGGAATTAAAGTCTCCTCCCCCCTTGGCCTTTCTTTTCATAGCCCCCTGTTTCTTCAAAGCCTTATATGTCCAGGGTGAATAAGCATTTATGAGTAAGCTGGGGGTGGGGTGGGGATAAAAGCACAAGGACAGCATTCTCTCCTGCTGGGTCCTAGTCATCCGAACCATTTCACATTCCTCTATCCCTCCACAGGAGAAGACAGGTCAGATCCTTTGGGCCCTAATTTGGAAAAGATTAAGGAACTGCTTGGCTTTTGTTCTTAAAGAGGCCAATAAAAACCTTCCCCCCCCCCCCCCCCGTCCACTGTTAAATGTAGACCCGAGATCAACTGCACGGAATCAAGCATAGATGGTGTTGCGGAATGGCATGGTTTATTCTTTTTAAACATGTAAAAGACTCATGATTTAAGAACCATGACCCATCCAGTGTAATTCTTCTGCCACTCTGGCTCACAAAGATGCTAATAAATAACAGCCTTAGGTTTTTGACTAATAAGTGTGGAAAGAGTCAAATATTAGGCAACAACAACAAAAAAAAAATGGTGCGCCCCGGAAAACATCCAAGGACACGAGACAGCTTCAGACCAGAGCCTCTGATTCCACTGCCTTTGGGGAGTCACATCTCCTTTGGGTGACTTATATAAGGACCCATGGCTTCATTTTCCTTCCCTATGCAGCACCTCAGATACCTGCTGGTGGTGGCTCATGCTGCTGAACTAACACATCATCAGGACATGACCACAATTGCTCCAGCTTGCAAACCCACGAAGAGCGGGAGCTGGAGGAAGGTGGATTTCAGGTTCCCCTTCCCAACTCTCCACTGCCCCCATGGGATCCTTCTCAGTGTTGCTCTGCTGCCCCACTCCTACCCCTGCAGTCTCAGCGTGGATGAGTCCTTCTATTAAGCTGTATTTAAAGGCAGTTGTTGCTCAGCAGGTTTCCCCACAAGGTGAAAAATACTGGAAAAGAAGCTTTAAATCGAATGCATGTATCAACAGCATTTTATCCATAGGAGAATGAAGGAAATTTGCATATTAACATCTTAGTCTTCCTGAGGCAAATTCATCTTACAAATGAAATGAGACTCATTAAGTAGAACTTGAGGTATCTCAGGTCTATTCACTGTGTTTTTCTTTTATCTTAATCGACTTAAGTGATTTTAGGATGATCTTTGTTCTATTAATATGGGAAATCATGTATGAATCATTTCTTTTTTTATCCCTTCAAGGAATATCCAGCAATATCTATGGATCATAGACTCAACTATGTGCTGCACATAAGTTTCATCACACTAGAGTGGCTGAAGCAATGTGAAGTGCATATGGAATGGTAGAGCTGCGGCTAGCACTCAGCAAGCGCTCAGGTGTGCACTCCCTCAGCAAGCACTCAGCTATGCACTCACTCAGCAAGTACTCAGCTGTGCTATACACTAGTCCTGTATCACCTTACTGAGATGGGCTGGCAATCCTATAAGGACACAGAATTCAGATTTCTATTTTACAAATGAAGAAGATGCCAGGCTCAGGGAGGAGTTAAGTACATATCGAAGCCATGCAGTTAGTAAATGTGTCTGGCCAAATCCATGCCCAGCCTGGCTCCAGGATCCACCATGTTATTTTAGCAGTCATGCTAATAAATATTTCTAAATGTTTCCTTAATGTTCTATCATTTCTATTTTATACTCCAACTATACCCTTAGATGCATATAAAATTCATCACCAACCCTAAAAAATTATGGAATGATATTCTCTAAAGTAGATGGAGATTGTTTGACTTATATTTGAAGAGGAAACTCAAGTTCAAAACCTAAATCCATATGTCATATAACCAGCTGTTTATTCAGTCATACAACATAAAAATTTTGAACACTAGGTGGCATACAAAGATGATTAAGACAACCTTTCTCCTGAACAGTGAGATGTATGACAGGAATAATAAGAAATAAACAGTCAACACTGCCTGGAGTGTTTGGAAGGGTGATGCATGTGGTATTTCTTTCATATAACTCGACTTAGCTGCTCAGGAATGACACAGAAGTTGCATTGAGAATCTGTGTTCTTTGGGCATCGTAGTAAGTAAGATTTTTTTTTTCCCTTTTAAATTGATCTTATCCCAAATGTAATATAGTTTAGTGTTCTTTGTTGTATGAACTTTTCCTGGGGAGATGGGAATGAATGTCTACTTATACTGTATAGGACAGACCAAAGTAGAATTCATTCATTGTCCAACCTGGGAAACCAATGAGTTTGTTGGACTTACAGAACATGGGCTAGGAGTTACATATAGAAGCATGGAAGGTCTTATTGCAGCATAGATGGCAACCCTTCCATAGCTTAAGAGATGGCCTCTTCCCTTCACTTAACTTGCTGCACACCCTATATTCACTAGCTCCTCCTGAGATGATGAGACTATGCACACTTAGGAACAAATTATATTATCTAAGTACAGGAAGCAATGGCTGGACCCCCATGTGAGGGGCCAATGACATTTGCTTCCTGTACTATGAGAAAATATCAACAACCAGTAGGTCTTGTCTTGACGGTGTCTTACAAGTAGCTACAGCAGCTTGAGGAAGTTAAGAGCTCTCTCATGCTCAGAGAGACCTAGTCCCCAGCACATCAGCCACTCTACAGTTTGCATTTCGTGCTTTCAATGGCTCAAATAATTAATTAGAAGGCACCAGACTGTTTGGGTAAATACAAAGTGAGATAGACATGCTTCTTAGCCTCAAGGAATTTTAATTGGGCAAAGAAAAATAAATCTACCGAGAAATGACTACCACAATGCTGAATATGTTCACCACCCAAAGATATCTATAGTTGTGTGAAAGAACACATGGAAGGACATCCAGTGGATACATTCATGACTTAAAGGTTCACTGACAGATTTACTCACTATTAATTACTGGAAATTTACTGGGAAAAAAATGCTTACTGGTGAGTAGGAGGAAAATGAAATATCTCTGTTTGTATTTGCAGCACTGAAGCTAGATTCCAGGACCTCACAGACACCAGGCAAGCACACTACTATTGAGTCATAGTACCCCAAATTGAATATCTTGACAATCAGATGATTACGCCTGAACTTGTGATGAGTGATGTTAAAGACTTTCCACACTTTTCAATCATGTATTTATTTTATACATCTGTACTGACAGTTTTCCCACCTTCATTGGCCATCTGCTGAGGGTTGGAACAACCTGGCCTCTGAGCTTTAAAGTCAAAGGTTCTAACCCATATTCATTATTCTCTCGGAGGGACAGAAGGCAGGTAGATTAAATGAAGATATCACCATCAATTATTTGGGTGAGATTGGACTTAAGATAATGTTTTCGAGTTCTTAAATATTTTTCTTATATATATTCTATAGTAAATGATGTATAATAGCAATATTATATATTGTATGTGCACTACTATACATTGTAAGCATGCATGCTTCTCCCCCCCCCCCTCAATGAACTCTGGCTCTCTGTATTGTTTCTGACACTCTTCACATCTGATCTGAGTTGTATCCCTCCACACCTTAGGCAATGGCTTAGCCTACATCTCCCAAACATGGCTGGCTTTGCATCTTCCAGCATTTCCTCCTTCCTTGTGTGTCATCCTTATCCTGAAGGTAACTCAGTGGTTACCTTCCTTGATACATTTCCCCTGACAAGGCTCTGGTCAGTGTTCCCCCACTGCATTGGGCTTAACCCATCATGGCTTTCCTACTGTTCACCACTCTGTCTTAGAAATTACCCATGAAGGTCCAGAAGACTGAGCCCATGCCTGTCACTGGCTTCACTCAAGTACTGATCTGACACTGGGTACCAGCAGGAATACCATATACTATTCAGGATATAAGAAGCTAGATGGGAAAGCAACTGTTCCAGATATTTATAAGAGAAAAGAAGTGGCTTTTCCCTTTTCCCACCTTTTTTTTTTTTTTTTTGGTATTGTAGATTCTAAGACAAGAACTCACTTTGTAGACCAGGCTGGCCTCGAACTTAGAAATCTGCCTGCCTCTGCCTCCCGAGTGCTGGGATTAAAGGCGTGTGCCACCATTGCCCAGCTTAAGAAGTGGCTTTTTAAAATAGGAATCCGAGGGACTCGAGAGATGGATTGGTGGTTAAGGGCCTGTGTTGCCTTTCCAGAGGACCAGAGTTTGGTTCCCAAGAATCCATGTCAGGCAGCTCACAACTGCTTGTAACTCCAGCTCCAGGGGACCTCACCTCCCTTTCTGGCACCTGCACTCATGTGCACACACACACACACACACATGCACACACACACACACACACACATACACTTACTTAAATCTTTTAAAAAGAGGACTCTGGGACACAGTGCTCAAGAATTAAACAGCTAAATCTAACTTTAAAAAATAAAAAAACCTCTAACAATTAGTATAATTTCCAGATTTTTATTTACATCATTTTAAGAAATTCTTTCTCAATAATATTTCTTTAGGTTCTCTATCTGGGCATGTTTCCTCTTTCAATCTGTTCAATAATTAGACCATTGTAATTGTTTTCCACCAATGTGCTTAAAATGCATGTATTTTTAAATGGTAAATGAGGAATATGTAAATGGAAAAAAGTACAGCAAATGTCATGCTTAATTATTTTGCTTTTATGTCAAACAGAAATGTGGCTTCAGGCACTACTGTCTTGTAATTGTTTTGAAAAGCATCCACATCGTCTGAGACACCACATTTGCAGTAGGGATGGGGAATCGACAGAAGCCATGGTCACTTCACGTCCTATGAGTACTTAGGGGTTTCTTTGAATGCCCCAAAATTTACTTCACCTTTGCATTCATACTGACCATCTGAAGATCAGACCATGTTCATGATATAGACTTGGCCTCATCTTTTCTACTTGCTTCCCTCAGAGAAATCATGTACCTTGGAACAGAGGGTATAGGCCAGAAGCTTGATAATCCAAGGGCCACACTTGACAGATCTGGGTTCAGTCATGACTGTTGCATAAATAAAAAGTTCATGCTATTCTGATCTTGAAAGACACTAGATATTCATCCCTGCTCCAGTCAGTCACAAACCCCAAACAGTTGTAACTGTGTCTTAGATGGTCTACAGATATTAATAAAAGTCCACGAAAATGCTGGAAATATAGCACACATGATAAGCCACAACTGAGAAGGATAAAAACTTGGAGGGATCAAGGAATGTTCTGTAACAGATATGATGCTCACATTTCAAGCTATGAAAATACAATTAGGAGAGACGGACTCCTCCAGTCAGCTCACACTCACTGTGATGATGGCGGTACCATCAACAATACTAGTTAATTTGTTGCTGAATGATTCAACAAATGGGTTCACCAAACACAGTAGGAAACTCTGAAAAGGAGGTATATCAATTCCTTAAGTAGCCCAGTTCAATCTCTGTGTGGGTTTTAGAGACTGGTCTAGGACAAACATAGCAACATTCTCAAGGCCCATGTCTCAACATCGCCACCTGCTGCTAAGTCCAGGTTCAAACAGCCAGCTCCCAGAACAATACAATCCTCACATTTTCTCTGCTTCAGAAACAGACTCATGGATTCTGAGTAATTGTCCCAAACTCCTAGGCAAATTCCAAGGTACCAGCTGGGTTACCGAAGTCATGAGGCAAAGGCATTGGGGGACTTGCTCTCAGTGTGGACAGTTAGGGGATCATTACAGCTTCCTGGATCTCAAAATTTGGAAATATCCTTATCAACAGATTTTCTGCACATTTTGCTCTAAATATTGTATCCTCAGGATTAGGAACAGGGCCTGTCACAGAGAAGTTGTTCAATAAATATTCACTAAATACAGAAATGTCTAAAGATGGGAGAAATTGTTGCTGTGGATTTACTACACTGCTTATTCAGTGACTTCAGTGGTGGTGGTGATGGTGGTGGTGTGTGTGTGTGTATGTGTGTTTATGTATGTGTGTGTGATGGTGGTGGTGGTGGTGGTGTGTGTGTATGTGATGGTAGTGGTATGGTGTGTGTGTGTACATGTGTGTGTAATGTTGGTGGTGGTGTGATGTTTGTGTTTGTGATGGTGGTGGTGGTGTGTGTGTGTATGTGATAGTAATAGTATGGTGTGTGTGTATGTACATGTGTGTGTGTGATGTTGGTGGTGGTGTGGTGTGATGTTTGTGTTTGTGATGGTGGTGGTATTGGTGGTGTGTGTGTGTGTGTGTGTGATGGTGGTAAAGTGGTGGTCATAGTGGTCATGGCGATGTGTGGGTGGGTATACGGGGTACAGTAGTGTGTGGGTGTGGTGATGGAGGTGTGTAGGTAAGGGTGGGAAGTAAGGGGTAGGGGTAGTAATGCTGGTGGTGTATAGGCACACGTGTGAAGATGGATGTGTAGAGATCAGAGGATGTCAGGCTTCCCACTCTGTCCCTCTCTGCCCCATTCCCCGAGAAAGGGTTTCTCAAGGTACGGAGAGCTAAGCAGTCAACCACCAAGCTCCCATTATCCTGCTATCTCTGCCTTCCCCAATGCTGTAGCTCCAGGCATGCACAGGACTATGCCCAGTTTCTTATGAGAATCCTGGGATCTGGACTCCTTGCACTGGTGCAGCGGGCGCTCTTACCCTTCAGCCCCTCACAAAGGACATTTTGAAGCTGCTATCTCACTCTTTTGTAAGCTGGCATTCTCACATCCCAGTGGCTCATTTGCTCACAGCAACCAGCATGTTCTGCTTACTGGCATTTGACATAACATGAATAATTTCAGCCAATGAGTTTGTTTACTGAGATTCTAATTCACATCTCTGTGGGGAAAGAGCTCTCAGGCAGAGACTTCTTTGTCCCTCGCGGCACTAACAGGCACGCTTGCCTGTGTGCTGTCTCGCCCCTCGGTCTTGTATGCCGAGGATGAAGGACCTGACCTCTCTAGCAGGCCACCTTTCTTGGTGTAGGCTCTGCAGCTAGCAGCCTTCCCCATCAGAGGTTATATCAGCCCTGAGACAGAAAGCAGGCTTGCTTACTGCTTGCTATAGAACAGCAGGTTCCCCGAGTGGAGAGTTCCTCTCCTCACCCCTTCCTCTGAGGACAGCAGCCATATGGGAACTGGGACACACAGAGCTCATTTGCATGGTGTCACCCAGCTAGTTTGTTGCTGACCTGTAACCTATGCATCTGCTGCCAGCATCCATGGAAGGACAGCCTCAGAGCCTGAAAGTCAGGGAAACCAAGTCTTCAGTGCTTGGGAGCATTGACTTCACCTACAAACAGAAGTCCACACAGCAAGGAAACCCAGCATCCTCCAGACATGTCACAGGCAATTTTCAAAGGGAAAAACATAGCACTTCTGAGATAAACAACTGATCATGTACAATAAGAACTATCCTTCTTGCTAGTACATACAGAAAGTCTAGCCTAGAAAATTGTTTTAAAGACTTTTGATAATATATATTTTTAAAACCAGCCCTCTAGAGATTTATTGATGAGTTTCCTGCCAAGGTTGGGTAGAGTGGTAACACACACGCACACACACACACACACACACACACACACACACACACATATTCTCCTAATATATATTTGGAGAATCTAAAATATGAATCAGGAGGAAAAATGTCACTTAAATGTCATAAGAGGCCAGGCATGGTGGCACACGCCTTTAATCCCAGCACTTAGGGGGCAGAGGCAGACAGATTTCTGAGTTTGAAGCCAGCCTGGTCTACAGAGTGAGTTCCAGGACAGCCAGGGCTATACAGAGAAACCCTGTCTCAAAAAACAAACAAAAAGTCATAAGAGGCCGTAAGAGGAGTTTAGTTCTTAGCTTACAGAAACTTACACTTTACATAGTTTCATTATTTCTTTTCCCTTAATAGCATAGAACATTCACGTGGATGTATAATAAACCACCCACTCTACAAACACTGCCATTGGCCACACCCCAGTTCCCATATCCATCACCCTTCACACTGAGTCACTAGTTTTTAGTTGGGATATTATTTCCTTAAATAGGAAAGACCTTTAAGCCTTTCTGAGTACCATCTGGTCACAAACTAGAGGACTGGTCAATGTCAGGTGACTTTACCAGTTGAACAGTAGCATACTGTGGCATCAAATGATGAGATGACATGGGGAACCTAGGAATCTAGTCTTTTGGGTTAAGAGATGTGAGGGTTCTGTTCTCCAGACCAAACTCATGTTATTGTATGAGATTCAGAAAGTATGACTTTTCCCTCCCCTTTCTCCTTGGTCTCCTCTTCCTCTCCTCCATCAACCCAGCTGCTCTAACTTTTACAAGTTCCCACAGGGCTGAGAATAAGGTCAGATGATAAACAGCCATGGTAAGATACCAAATAATGACTGCAGAGAAGCCAAGACAACAAGAGAACAAGAGAATGAGAAAAGGAGGGAAAACATCTGCATTTGCAAGGCTGGGAGCTATGCAGCTTCTATTAGAAGCACTGTTTTATACAAACACACCCTGTTCTGCTTCCCCTTAGCAGCAGTAAGAGTTGACCTGAAACAGCTAACTCATTCTGTAGATTAAAGGTGTGGTGGAGATTTTAAAACCTCTTACCTAAAAATTGGGCTGCTAAAGGGAAAAATAATGAGTAATTAGTATATACTTAGTTCAATATCTCCAGCTCTGTATCTGTTTCCTGTGTGAAAACAGTAAAATCCCCCAAAAGTTCAACTAGCCAAGGAGTCCTTTAAGAGGCCTACTGTAACTCCACCCTTTCAGTCCTAGAATTTTACTACCCAGATTCTCAAAGGATTCCAGAGCATGCTCGGTGTATGTAAGCCTCCAGGAGCTTCCCCTCATCCTCTGCTTTTCATCTTGTCTACCTTTAAATTCCTGATATGTCACTGGTCAGGCAATTCCATTGCAGCATCTGGAGGTCTATGTGACAGTGTCAAAGGTCAAAATCTTTCAAATAACATCACCAGCCACACACACTGAACACCACCTGTGCACATAAACAACAGCCACGTATCGCTCATGACTCTGGAGGCTGGAAAGCTGAAATCAGGAAGAAAGAGGGTTCTATTGTGATGAGGGCCATGTCCTGGGCTGCAGACTAACCTCTCCTGCTCTCATGTAGTGGGCAGAAGGCGAGGTGGAAATCCTATCACAAAGACTCCACTCTCTGACCTAAGAACTTCTGACTGACAAGTCATAAACATTATCACTCCAGGAGCACCTGCTCCAACAGTGAAGGCAGTTAGCCAGTCAAGAAGACCCACAGACGGTCTAGGTCAGGGTTCCCTCATGCCTTACTTAAAAAAATGTAAGACCAAGGCAGAATGTCTGATGTGAGGTAGGTTCTGACCTTAGGGCTGGCTTCATATGCAACAGACATGATATGCATATATCTCTACCTAATAAATGAAAGAAAAGTGTTTTAAGCCGGGCGTGGTGGCACACGCCTTTAATCCCAGCACTCAGGAGGCAGAGGCAGGAGGATTTCTGAGTTCGAGGCCAGCCTGGTCTACAAAGTGAGTTCCAGGACAGCCAGGACTATACAGAGAAACCCTGTCTAGAAAAAAAAAAAAAAAAAAAAAAAGAAAAGTGTTTTAAAGTGGATCGTGGATGTACCTCAGTTGGTAAAGTGCTGGGTGCGCATGCACAAATTCCCAGTGTTATAGAGACAAGGTATGGTAATGCATGCCCGCGGACCCAGCACTTGGAAGGTGGACACAGAAAAGTCAGATCAAAGCCATCCTTCACTAAGTTGGGAGCTGGAGGCTAGCCTGAACTACTCTTTAAAACAAACAACAAAAGGGCATATTGGCAACATTGCTAAGGTTGCTTTTTAACTGGATATATTTTATAATATTCCGTCATGTCTGTGAGAAACATTTTAAAGTAGAGTGTTGATCACAAACAGACAATAATAGCTCTAAAATGAAACCTTTTAAAAGTTATTTTGTTGTTATTGCTTATGTCTTTTTTTTTTTTTTTTATGACAGGTCTGAGTCTATAGAACTGGCCTAGAATAAGCAGACCACGCTGGCCCTCAAACCCACAGCTTCCCTGCTAGGGTTCAAGATGCCTGGCTTTGGAGTTATTTTAAAATTTTACTTGTTATACATCAAAACACGATCTCTCAGTTGTGAAGTGCTTCCCTCAGTTTGTTAGCTTTCCCATAGAAAGTTAGCCTTCTGTGATGTGCTGTGGCCAACTAACATAATAGGTCTCTTATTGGTTAGACTGAGTCCCTACGATTGTCATCTTGGCCTCACACTGACCTCGTTAGCACTGGTAAAAAAGTCATTTGCCATTGATAGCCAGGCTTTCCTTTCCACCGTGAGTCGTCCAAACTCTTCTTGAAGCCGATTCAGTTTCTGGTTACAGAGCTGTAGATGTTCCTTTTCTGCCAAGTCCTTTGACAGTAGAATCCCCAAAGCCTGGCTTTTCAGCTTCTCTGCGGCTGAATCCCATTCCTACAAGAGAACATTCCCTTTAGTGACTGCACACAGACTCTGACATGAATTGAATGTTTGTGCCTCTGTCCCCAAATCCAAATGTTGACATAGCATCCCCAAATGTGATTTTTTTTTTCAGGAGGTGGAGCTTTGGGAAGTCATTAGGTCAAAGGGTAGAATCTTTGTTCTAAAAATAGTATTTCTACGGCAGCACTTTCTGCTAGATGAGAGCACAAGGGGAAGTTAGTCTGCAACCCAGGAGAGAGCCCTCATCACAATGGAACCCTTGTCCCTTCCCAATCTCAGCCTTCAGACCTCCAGAATCTTCCAGAATCATGAGGGATGCATTAGTACTGTTTGTAAGTTTTCTTGTCTATGTTACTTTAAGTTATAGCAACTAAAACTAAGACACCCGCTTTGAAATCCCTGATAAGATTTGGGGGGACATATATCCAAAATCTGCTATTATATTTTTCATTCATAAAGTCTACTAAGCCATGTAGAAGTAAATGCTACATTGTGGGTTTGAGTACCAATATGCAGTCACAGCAGAAAGGGATACAGAACACAGGTACCAGAAGAGAATGAGGGGTCGGGGAAGGGCAGAGTGACCGATGGATCACCCTACATGCAGGTCACATCCATTCCTGTTACCACTGCCTCTTCGCTCCTATTACCGGTACCTCTAAAGAAACACATCTCTAACTCATGGTGTTCTATTTGTATTCATTCAAGTGTAAAAAGAGTATCTGCCCCACAATTCAGGTTCCTTGTCAGTGGAGCAAATATGTACAACAAAGGAAGAGAAATCGAATGTCTATGGCTATTGTTTTTGTGTTAGCCTAAACAGAGAGATTGAGATTCATTACTCATTGTAAAATAAATACCCGCCATCATGCAGTATTTTCTTCTTGGTCCTAGTTTTCCATATTAATGCTTCACACTTGATGATGTATAAGCATGTCAGAAAAAGAAGTAGCTTTCTACTTTATGTGGCATGAGGAATAAAAATGTAACCAATAAAGAGAGAAAAAAAATACAAGTTGGAATGAACCAGTATTTCTGTTAATTTCTTGAGGAAGTTCAAGTTTCTTGAAATTGGAGTGTTGCCAGATTCAGCCTCATAAAGCAATAATTACCTGTAAGATGGCTGCCCTGTTGGTGTGTTTTCTGACAGCCATCTCAAATGACACTGACTAAAGCACAAAGCAGTTTGTGAAGCACAAGAAATGTAACATCAGACTTCAAACATCTCAGTCTGGCTCTACCTGGCATGTCTGCTATGCAAAATACCCTGTTATTAAATTACATTGGTTATATTGTGTGGTATAAAATAAGTCTAATTTTAGGGTCATGTGTCATTACAGTTTCCATTACTCTCACACGACACAATGAATACTACATACATGCCATAATCTAGGACTGTAATAAGGATAAAATGTAGCTTCATTCTTAGCAATATGTAAATTGATATTTCATACAACTTCCTATATTCTCTCATTATGAAATATAATAAGTATACGTACACAATATGGAAGCATTTTCAGTGAGAATGAGTAGGCCTTAAGCGTAGAAGCGTACATATTCTTTTGTAATGACCATGGAACCAGTTTCGGTATTTATTCAACAGAAAACTATTTTGATTGAGGGATATGAAAATAAGGAAGGTTAGTTAAGGAGTTAGCATTGGTGTGTGGGTGTGTGGGAGTGGGAAGAGCCTGTCTTAAGTGTAGCTCGTGACTATAATCTTCAAAAATCCTCAGCTTGCCTGTATATTTTTGGTTATTGTTGTTTGTTTGTTTGTTTGTTTGTTTAGCTTTGTTTTTATTCTAGTATTTGTGCAGGCTCAGAAAAGTATGCTACACATGTTGACATAGCAAAAGTATATTACACATGTTGACATAGCAAAAGGAGGCCCACAGAGGCTATTTCATGGGTCTCTGTACCATGCTAACCTTTCAGGGAATTGAAGTTTCAGATTCTAAATACTCCAAAACTTACACTGACTAGAAAAGCTAAGTTCACAGAGGCAGGCTTTGTGCTACAAGCATTCTCAAGATTTTAACAAAGATCTTTGTGTCCCTTCTTGAATAAAACTGTATTTCATGGTATTAGTGTCTAAAGCATGGTAAATAGCCCTCCTGCTTCCAAACCAGCAAAGACAAGTTGAGAAAGAACAAGTGCTCTTGCAGTGGCAGTCTCTGGCACACCCTCACCGAGTATGGCTGCACTTTCTTCCAGACACCTCTATCGCCACCTCTAACACTTAATACTTGATCTCCATCAATGAGATCAAAAGCGAATGAGATTTCGCTTTTTCCCAGTTCTGAGCTAAGGGTCATGGGATGTTTCCCAAATATTATTGGGTAGCATGATAAACAGTATTAAGGGGAACAGGATTCTGTGTTTAGGTAGTTCTCAAAAGGCTGCTATGCTGGTATGTGCCAAGACCTTCCTGGAAGGTAATGTCACTGAAAATATTTGGGTAAACATTCTTGACAAAAGAACCCTTTGTTTGCTCATCATCTCAGGAGCCCAATTGTCCAGGTAGAATAGTGTCAGGAAACATACCTGTGGTTAAGAGGCCCCAAACTGCCTACTGGTTTGCCTACTAACCCAACTTTCCCCTTTTCTCTTCTCTTTTCTTCTCTTCTCTTTTCTTCTCTTCTCTTCTCTTCTCTTCTCTTCTCTTTTCTTTTCTTTTCTTTTCTTTTCTTTTCTTTTCTTTTCTTTTCTTTTTCCTTTCCTTTCCTTTCCTTTTCTTTTATTTTTTCTTATTTCTTCACATTTTTTATGTATGCATGTGTGGTGTGCTATGCATATGTACGTATTGGTATCTTTTAGCATGTATGGATACACATGTGTGGGCACACGACTTGGGTCTATGTGGAGACCTGTGACTAAGGAGGATTATTTTCAACCAGTCTTCTACTTTACTCATTGAGATAGGATATATTAATCAAACCTAGAGCTCACTGATACAATGGCTGTTGCTAATGAGTCTCTTCTCTGGGTCTACTCTCTGCACCTCTTAGGCTGCAATTACAGGCCACTTATGTGCAGTTCTGGGGCTCTAAATTCCAGCCCTGATGCTTGCTTTAAATGCACTTTAGCCACAGAACCATCTCTTCAACCTTCTTCTTTCTTCGAACACTTAACGATCCACTTGATCCATCTCAAGTCTTTGTGCCATTATTTCTGCAACCTGTTAGGATCTTGAACTAATTAATCATGAACTAAGGTGAAGAGATACTTACATGAATGAAGATGCAGAATAAAACAGGTAATTTTTTTTTTTTTGTAATTGGCATTGACTAGAAGGTTCTCCATTTATTAGCAAGGAGAAACCCTTCATGAATGCAAAAGTTGGAGATTGCTTAGCATGCTGGGTGTAAGGAAAATGCAGACAAACTCAGAGTACAGAGAAAAGGTTCATAGCCATTGTGCTTGGTCGCCTGAAGCTTTAGGACAGTGTACAAACTACCAACAAAGGGTTAACCACTGCCTGGCCTTGATTTGGTAGCACTGAGCTAATCCCTTTTCATGTATCATCTCATTTAATCTTCACCTACCCCTAAGCTGTTATCCACATTCTAACCACAGTGTAATTAGAACTCAGAGGAGTTCTACACTTGCCAAGTTTCTCAGCACCAGTAAGAAAAGGAGTTAGAATGTACCCTTGGGATGGTACCCATGATCATGCTGAGGCTGCGCACCTGAGTGTGGGTATCCGAGTCAGGGTACCATCCTTGTCCCAGCTCTCCACAGAGGATGATACAGCACTTTTCTCATCATCACAAAAGAATTTACCGTATTAGTTGAGAGAGCTGCTATGGTTAAACTTCCACAGGGCCCTGAAGAGGCCTCCATGATAGTAAAAGGATTTCACAGGACAAACGCTGTATCTATATCTATTATAGATATAATCTATCTACATAAATATAATAAAAAAATTTACTGCCCAAACAGTAATTTTGCTTTACTGCCCCCCCCCCACACACACACCCTGTCACTTGCTATTTTGAATCCTGCTAGAAAGAGCGGGCCCTGACCTTCTGAAGAAGCTCAGAAGAACCAGGTTCAGCTGCTTATCTGTTTTCATTCTTAATTACATCCTTACACAAACTCTGTGGGCATTAAAGGAAGCCAGGCACATTCGCTATTCTATTCAATCTTCTCTGAAAATTGGCTCTGTTTTCTCTGGGCACTCTGCAGGCACATTCTACTTAGCTTCTATACCACTGCAATGATGTATTTCCCCAGGCATTTTTCTGAGGGGACACTTTAACTGTTTTATTTATTTGTTTTTTAAGATAGAACTTTCTAGAGTCATCTGAATCCATCACAGTTTTATATATATATATATATATATATATATATATATTTGCCAACCTTGTCAAGGCTGGAGGAATGCAATGGAGAAACCCTGAGTTCTTTTTTTGCTGAGCCATTCCCGCTGCCTCCTATGTGTTAAACTTCTTACAGGGTTTTAGTCACTTTTCAATAAAATATTTCCCATGTGCTCCCCCACAAGCAGAAGCCAAGGTCTGCCATTTCCCTGGCTTTCCAATTAGACAGAAGCACGTGCATATCCCTGACCCAATAAAGCCAAGTAGCAGTATATCAGTGTGTCTCTCTGGGTCATTCCATACTTTCATTTATCACTCACAGTTAGTAACCCTTTTAAATTGGACCACTCAGTATCCCATTTGCCGTAGAAACTATGCTCTCTCTGGGTTCCCTTGATGGAAAGGGTAATTTAAAAGGGGATTAGTGTGGCTAGACAAGAAGGG
The DNA here is from genome assembly GCF_900095145.1 of Mus pahari. NCBI lineage: Eukaryota > Metazoa > Chordata > Mammalia > Rodentia > Muridae > Mus > Mus pahari. Next base: position 63,112,827 of record NC_034592.1, read on the forward strand.
GGAAAGATTGCTTTGCTTTGCTTTTCTTTCTTTTAGTTTTGTTACAGTCCTAGGCTAGATCTTCAAATGAAGTTATAGATTGCCATTAGGTTGAAAAAGTAAAATACATTCATGAGTCCAATTTGAAAAGCAAAAGAAGTAACAAGTGTAACATGTTTAATAAGCTGTTCTTCACACAAAACTTCCCCTTAGAGGGGTAGAGGGGAAGGTCCTACTAATGCAACACCTTACAACCGTGCTTGATATCGGAATGTGAATGTGAGGTGAGGGGAGACGGACAAATTGCGAAAGGGAATTCATGTGTAAGAGCTGAGAATGACCGACTGTGGCTATCACTGCCAAAACCAGACGTGGCAGAAGCACAAGGTGAGTTCACGGATTGCTCCCAAAGCTCGGCCGAGTCCTAAGCCATCTTACTGCATGCAGCACATTTCCTGTTCAATCCCGAATCTATGACCCGATTTGGTTCTGCATCAGGAGGATTAACTCATTGACAGAAAAATCAGAATTTTACATGATTGCATTAGCAGATGGTACAAACAAACCTAGCAATTTTAATCAGAGAACATTTGAAAGTCTACTTTGAGAAGGCTTTTTTTCTTTTTTTTTAAAGAAATGTTTATGCTTTGGAAGAATGGCAGCCAGCAGGCAGAAAGGCCAAATTCTGATGATGTCCAGTTGGACAGTAACTACTCTACAGGCTCCCCCTCATCATGCTTCCTTCCAGGCATTTCCAGGCTGACCTGTACAGTTGTAGGGTCATCCTAGTGAAAAAGGAGTCCCTCACGCTCCCAGCATGCAGAGTGCAGTGCCCAGAGGCCACGTGAACTATGCCCTGCTGTACACATTCCTACAAAGGCTTGGTCCACTTACAGAAAGAACTATGTCTCACCTATGCCTGAAAGAAATGTTCGATTTACCCTTTCAGTAGGAAATGAGCAGGAGGTGTTTTTTTTTTTTTTTTTCCTCCTAAACTTTTTAGTCCAAACTTGCTAAATAGCTCCAGGCAAAACTTTCGCTTTTGAGTTCCCTTTCCTAGCAAATCAATGGCGGCGGCACCACTTGGTGGGTGCTCCCGCTTCTGGAGCGATTTGTGTTAATTCGACGACTCATCAGCTGTGCTTCTCATTCTCGAACTTGAAGTGCTCCCAAAAATTGTTTTATCAGAATAATTATTCATAAATAACCCTGCTGGGACTGGGACTGATATAATAGACAGCTACGCCCAAATCAATTTCTGAATATGAATTAGACTGTTCTTCTCTCATTTCAAGAACAAAACAAGCAAACCTTCCATCCCGTCCCCACAAAAATTCCCAGCTTGGAAGTTTTTTGTTTTTTTGTTTTTTTATTTCTTGTTTTTTCACTCTCCAGTGTATGGCCCCTGAGTAGAGCCCATAGTCCAGTGGTGCAGGACAGGTGCTTGTGGCCTGCACTGAAGTAAATGGCTATGTGACACTATAAAGTTTGAAAGCGAATTGTAAAAACAATAAGGCCCGTGATAAATAAATCTCCAGAAGAGAGTTCTAGTGAATCTGCTTATTCGCCCTTAGTTTTAGGGTTTTAATAATGGGAGGAGTTGGGGTGGGGTGGAGGACAAGATTTCTGTTTTCCGAGAACCACCACCCTTTCTCCGGTGGCTCATCTTTTGCCATATTCTTTAGATTTTTTCTGCCCCCTTTAAATATTTTTTTCCTAACTGATTATGACTTTATTCAGACTGGTGTTTCTATTTTTCAATCAAAATTAACTAAAGCCTGACTGGCCAAAATATTTTTTGTTGAACATAATTTATCTACAATCATATTGACCTATGGGCTAGTGAGGTAGAGTTGTTATTGGCCTGCAGGGCTTGTTGGGGGATCTGCTGGGCACATCTTGAGTGTCCAAGAGCAAACCAACCATAGAGGGAACAATGAGCTTGTGATTTCAGCCTCATATAGCAATCCTACTTCTTGAAATAAATTAATAGAAGGTAGACTTCTTGTGTTTCTCCCATGATGATCAACAGATTAAAAACTATAACAATGGTTGTAAATCCATTAATATCTTCTGGAAAAGCTTTAAGAACATATTTTAGGTTCATCTCATATCCACTCAATCATAATGTTAATTGGTAGGGTGGAAATTTTTTATTTTTAAAACTGCTGAAGTTTTATTTGAAGTCAAAGAGAAACAATAATACTTCTTACCAGACAAATGTTAAAACTCTCAATGTGGATATTCAACAAGAACAACTGGCTGAGAAGTCTTTACAATCTTGCTGATAAACGGCGGTTGGATTGTATAATCACGGTAGTTTTAGTGTTAAAATTCAGCAAACTTGACTCTTAAAATTATGCTATTGCCTTGATAAATTGTAAACCTAAATTTTAAATTGTATTTTATAAATCCAGTAAGATTTGAAATGGGTTATGGAAGACACAATGACAAGTAACTTCCTTGTCTTCATTCTTGATGAGTGGCTCATATCGAAATCCATTATAAATTTAAGATATCTCTGATGACTTGATGTGCCAGGGTGGGGAGATGTGTGTGTGTGTGTGTGTGTGTGTGTGTGTGTGTGTGTGTATGTGTGTGTGTAATAATTCTGATATAATGTTAGCCATCATCCAATGTGCCAATTCCAGAAATGATCTAAGCACCATCCTTCCCACTTCACTCCTCCCAAAATAGAACAGACTGCTCTCCTACGGACCTGACCTGTAGGGAACTCACACACCATATTCGATTTCATTCTTTCTTCACATCATTGTCTTAGACAAAGGAGTCATGGATTTAATAGGAAAATGAAAAGAACAATCTTTTTTTTAGTTTTTTCGTTCCTAAACTTTTCTGAATACCTATATAGTTATTTTAAACTTTTCTGTAAAACTTTTGTATGTAGAAGATTTATATTTTCTCTCTTCATTATAGGAACAAGCCCTTGCCTCTAATAGTACGAAAGACATTATCTTCCTACAAACAAAATGTAGTCAAGACTAGAATTTCATCCATGAATCTCTCCTTCTGGGGGATCTGATACAGCTTACGAATCAGTAGAACCATAGCACTCTGACTCTATGTTCAATAATCTGTGAAAAGGTGGCAAATGACACTGGGATGGAAGGGATATTGTATAACTCTCACACTGAATAGGGAACAAATGGAAACACATCCTTCAGCATCCCCTAGAGACAGCTGACTAATATAAAAGGGATTGTTGTGAGCTCATGTGGGAACCAAGCAAATGTTCAAAGGAACGGACTGTCCTTCTGATTAGAGAATCTGAGATGGCCTCTCACGGGTCTTTGGACATGGGCAGGAGTTCTAGCTTGGAGGTGGGACTGGGTAGAAGGCAAGGGGTGAGACTTGTGGAAGAAACAGCCCTGGCCAGGGGACAATGTCAAGGCAAGGTGGGGTAAGGGGGTCTGAATCATAAGAGAAAAGCAGCCGACCCAGAGCAAGGCTCCCACAGGCATTTTCTAAGGGCAGAGATGTCTAAGATGATGCTTAAAATCAACAGGTGAGAGAGCTCAAGGCAAACGAGGACTCAGGGAGGCAGGAAGTAAAAATGAGAAATGAGGGAGGGGTTAAGAATGAAGAATCAGGTCTGGAGAAATCGCTCAACAGTTAAGAGCACTGGCTGTTCTAGGGACCTGGGTTTGATTCCCAATACCCATGTAGTACCTCATAGCTATCTGTGACTCTAGTCCCAGGGGATAAAACACCTTCTCCTAACCTCCCTGAGGGACCAGGCTCATATGTGGTACACAGACACATATAGAGGGAAAACACCCATGCACAAGATAAAATGAATGATGTAAATAAAACATTAGTGGATCCAATCAAATCAGCTATGTCAGTTGTTTCAGAATCTTCCAGAATAGAATGGAGTTTGTGAGACAGCGGCTCTGGATGAGGCTGTGAAATGAGGGATGGGCTTCAAGAGCAAAGTACAGCAAGGGGACTTTAGGCTGGGGACAAGGTACTCACCAATTGCACATTACGGTAACATAGAAGGTCATAGTAGTTTGGGACATAACCATGTTAAGCACTGAGAAAATGCCTTTGCAGGCAGCCACTTGAAGGGGACTTTATTCCACTGTTACCATATGGTTATGCATCATTTAAAAAGGAACTACAAGATACCATGCTTTGTGGGAGTTTCCACTTAATGACTGACCAATGATAAAGAATCGGGAGGAAGAGGAGGCCAAAAAGAAAACCAAAACCCTAGAGCAATCAAATCTTCAGTATGCACTTAAACAGAGTGAGCTGGGGGCTCCGGGCTGATGGCTGTAGCCGAGCAATTTCAGACCACAGTATTCTGAGTTCCAGCATACTTCTGAGGGAGTTTTAAAACGCAAGTTCGCCTTGGAAATTAAAAGGATGTGGCTCGCTGAGCTTGAAACTAACCCCAAGTAAAAGCAAGAACTGGGTTACAGAGAGAGAGAGAGAGAGAGAGAGAGAGAGAGAGAGAGAGAGA
>NC_034592.1:63117358-63156494 GCF_900095145.1 Mus pahari
GTTTTATGGATTTTCCCAAGGCTCACTGGCAAACTCAATACTATTTATACAGATTTGTGACTGTTAGTGATGGAATTGTTTCTAATTTATGTTCTGTGAAAAATGACATCTGCTTATAATTGGGAGGTTCATTTAAAAATCAGGGAAGTAAAACTAATCACTCACTGAGATGAAGATAGAGGGACTGAGATGTGCAGATGCAGGTGTCTTAAGGTTTGGGGAACGCAGCTAATTTTGCCTTGAGACTGTTCAGATTTGATTTTCAATGCAGACAACGCTGTGCAAAAGAAGCAGATTCTACTCCATTTCACAGGGTTTTCTTCCCAGTCATCAGGTACGATGATGTGGATTGATTTAAGGAAGGAATCTGTTTTTATCATAACCTCACAAATTTTGTGATCTTCCGTGAAGGACATCAGGGAATAACTAGGGATTCAACATTGCAATGGTGAACTTCTCCGTATAAGTTAATATATGCAGGCATGAGAAGAAAGAATTCCACAGGCTTGTGAAATACTAGGAAAATATTTGGATAACCTGGAAACTGGTTATTTGAATTCCGGATATTTCCCCACACCTCCTGAAGCACCGGAGAAATATACAAGTAGTTCCTTTGTACTGAATGTTCCATTTCTGAGGTATTTAAAGAAGATAATAACACAGTTCCACTCATGAAACACATTATGGTCATGTTTTTTCCCTCCCTCAACTCCTTTCAGTTCATTCCCACTCCTTACCTCTACAATTTTAAAGCAATAATCAGAAAATTTGAATGCTTCTCTTTTGATCTTCAATCACCTGTGTAAAGGGTCCTTGGGGGATGGAAATGAGCAGCAAAAAGAAACCAAGTCCCAAGCACGGACAATCTTGTCCATAACCTCAGAGACTAGGGATCTATTTCGATCCATATTATCATAGCTAGAGAGATGGCTTGGTGGGTAAGAGCACGCACATGTTGCTCTTGCAGAGAACCTGGGTTTAGTTCCTGGCACCTGCATGGTGGTTCACAACCCTTTATAACTTCAGTTCCTGATCTGATGCCCTCTTCTGATCTTTGCAGCCACCAGCCATGCCATACACAAGGTGCACATATGTGCATGCAGGCAAATACTCATAAACATATGTATCAATCTAAGACAGATGTAAATTTACACCTGGTATGTTCTAACAATGGCTACAATTCATGCTGTCTTTGAGAACACTACAACTTACATTGTCTTTGATTCCACTGGTTTTGTTGTTGTTGTTGTTTTTGTTGCTTTATTGTATATTTGTTTTTCTTTATATCTTTGACTCCAACGTGTGGTTCAAAGACCAACATCTGCAGCACTCATAGGAGTTTGCTCCAAATGCAGACAGTGCCAAAACCATATCCTAAGCCTGATAGCTCAAATCCTCTTGTAGTTTGAGAACCTCTGGTCTACAGATCTCTGCAACAGCTATCTTCTTTGTTCTTTGTTCCAAGTAGATAGATGAGCATACTGAAGACTGTAAAGGAGGTTTGTGCATGATATGATCTTACATACAGAAAATCCAGTCGAATTTTCAAACCCTCCCCAAAGCTAATACACTGCCACTCCCAAATCCATTGTGTTTCTTAAGAGCAGCAATGACCAATCTAGGAACTGGAAGGGCAATTCTATTATTGTAATAGAAGAAAGAATAAAATAGCCAGGGATAAATTTAATAGAAAAGTATAAGACTAGTACACTGAAATGTTCTTATCATTGTTGAAAGAGGGGAGAGATGCAGTAAAAGCATAAATAAAGGAAAATTTAATATTGGGAAGATGGCAACACTAGGGACTGGAGAGATGGTTCAGTGGTCAAGAGCACTGGCTGCTTTTCCAGAGGAAGTGGGATTGATTCCCAGCACCTACACAGGGATTAAATGACCCATCTGTCACTCCAGTTCCAGGGGATCCCATGCCCTCTTCTTTCCTCTGTGGGCACTGCATGAATGTGGTAAATAAACATACATGCAGACAAACACCCAGGCACATAACATAAAAAATTTAAAAAGAAGAAATTAAGACAGTAATACTCCTCTAAATATTTAGATACTAAGTAATTCTTGCCAGGCTCCTCAGGAAGTTACATGAAGAAGTGGAAGACTGATTATAATGTTCACATGAGCCTGCAGGGTAACCAGAAAAGCCAAAATGGCCTTTAAAAATGTTGAAATAGAAACAAACTAAGAGACTTTAGACTTCCAAATTTCATTTTTTTTCTTTCAAATTAAAGTGATGTGGCACATCAGTGTAACAAACATATAAAACAATGGAATAGGGACAAGAATCCAGAAAGAAGCCCTAACATCTGTAGTCACTGATAGAGGCGCCAAGATCATTTAATCAGGAAAACTGTGTTATTCAATTCCTGAACTGCAAGGACTCTAGACAACCACCTGAGAAAGAATGGAGTCAATCCCTGCCTCATACCATACACCAGAATCTATGCCATACAGAATAACGACCTAAATACAAAAGCTAAAGCTACAACATTCAGAGGAAACATAAGAATAATCTTTGTGACTTTGGATTTAGCAGACATAGCACACACTCACACACACACACACACACACACACACACACACACACAAATCAAATCAAACAAAACAAAACAAAAACCCATAAACCACAGCATTTAAAATAATTGAACATTATAAAAATTAAAAGCTTTTGCTCGAGGAAGGGTGCTATGGTCAGAGAGGTTAGATGGAAATTTCCTCAAAGACAATGGACAACAACCATGTGAAAAGGCTACAAAGTCATTAGCTACAAGAGAACTGCAAGAAGTCTCCATCAATTAGNTCTCCATACACAGGATGATGAAACAAAAAAAAAAAAAAAAGAAAAAGAAAGAAAGAAAGAAAGAAAGAAAGAAAGAAAGAAAGAAAGAAAGAAAGAAAGAAAGAAATGGCAAGTGTTGGGGGACACTGGGTAACTGGACCCCTTTAGTATAAAACACTGAAGTGACTCCCAGTGAGTTAAACAGAAACATCATATAACAGCAATTCTACATACATACATACATACATACGTACCTGTGTGTGTATACACACATGGTCTTTACATGCTTTCTCAGAAGCAAACTGTACAAACACACGCCCTCCCACATTTTGCTATAGTAGTGTTCACATTCACCAGCTTGTGTGAGTCATCTGCTGGTCTGGTTTTCCAAGTCATTGAAAAATATTTTCCAGTTGTGGTTGATTTCACAAACTAGCTCTGTGATCTTGGCCCCAAGTTCCTATAAATAATGTCATTTGAATATCTTGTGAAAAGGGCCAGTGCTGTGGTCCCACAGAAACTATTCAAAGTGCAATTGGTGAGCAGAGCCACAGAGCCGGTTCCCTTGCTTGGAGGGCATCCCCAGTACCCTTTGGCTCTCAAACTCTGATGCTTACTCGCAGGTGTAAGATGTGAACAGGTAGGAAGACGAGGCTTATTAACCATTAAAGGGGAAATGGTGTGTCTTGGGGGACGTTCTTGGGTGTGCATGACTTTTCTAAAGAAACAAAACAACAATCAGAAAACCAAAAAACTATAGCCAAAACCTTTTAGGTATTATGTGGAATAGTGAGCTTGCTGATGCCAGATCTTTGATTTTTTTTTTTAAGGTTTTATTTATTTTTATTTTATTTAGATGGGTGTATGAGTATTTTGCCTGAATGTGTGCAAGTATATCATATAAATGCAATGCAAGAAGATGGCACTGAATCCCCTGGAACTAGAGTTATCAATAGTTCTAAGTTGCCAAGTGGGTGCTGGCAACTGGACCTTAGTCCTCTGCAAGAGCAGTAAGTGTTCTTAACCCCTGAGCCACCTCTGCAGCCCCTTTCAGGCTTTAGAAGAGCCCGAACTCTGTTGTTGTTGTTGTTGTTGTTGTTGTTGTTGTTGTTGCTGCTGCTGCTGTTTTGTAATTTTTAAATTTAAAAACTTTAATATTTTAAGCTTGACAGTGAGTTGTTGCTATTTTCATTTTTTAAGCCTTATGTACCCAAACAGGTACACAGATTCTCTGGCAATGAGATCCAGATGTCAACAATCTTCCAGCATTTCTCAGGACTCTATGAGTAGCCGGCACTGAGAAGCCTGGGCCCCAATACTCCGCACATCACCAACTGCAAAGGGCCAAACTGAATGGAGGGTTGAAACCATGGGAGCCCAGATTGGAATATGTAACTGATTCTGGCCTCAAACGCTGCAGTTAAGCCTTGGGACATCAAGTTGACTTATGGTGCCATTCAAGGAGGATTTAAAAATCACCTGCATTTGCTATTCCCTTTTCAGTTATATACATGAATAGAAAATTTTATACTAAGTAGATGGCATCGCTGAAACAATGAGTCATCTTTCAAGGTTCAGCTCAACTATTTCAACACACCCTGAACCCTAACAGCAGTTGTGGATGTTACTCCAGTTCTTGATTTGAATGTATTCCAGCAAGAAACAATGGAGACAGTTTTACAATTTATTTAGAAAAGACTCTCTGGGTAGTCTCGCCCTGGGAAGCTCAGGCACCTGCTCTCCCTGTAAACCTGATTACTTATGTGAGTTTCAGTAATGGCCTCCCAGTTGATGCCTTATTTCTGATCAATTCTCTTTGAAAGTTCCTCTCCACATGCCCACATGCAACATGAGTCCAGAATGCAGTGTGCTGTATCCTATTTGAGACATATAAAAATTGAATCCTTTCTCAAAGGAATGAGATTATTGAAAACCATCTGAAAGGGTGGAAAAGCAAACATTTTGGGAGTACTACTCTCAGGTAAGTGCTTGTGTGAGTATTTTCTCCAAAATTCCTGTGTTTCCTCTTTCCAGGTGCCTATGAAAATGAGGCATGGAGAAGCAGTGTGTACCCAATGTTCTAAATAATACAGCAGGAACTAAAACCCCGTTTTGTTGTATTTTGGTTTTGGCTTTGATGTACATAGATACAACCCATCACACTATAGTACATAGCCCCTGAACACAGGCTAGTCAGGAGTTAGGGGGAGGAGGAATGAGATCAGAACTTGGGACATTCTGCTTCATGGGTCCTCTTTTATATACTGCCTTTTAAAACGTAAGATTATCCAAGTGGCTGAGGAAAATCTCCAAGTGGCCAAGGTCCCCAAACTCACCCAGCACTCTTTACAGAGCTGCTCTGTAATCAGCTAGCTGGAGTGACCTCTCTGGCTCCGTGCTTTGAAGGGCACATGCCTGGCTACATGCCCTGGCATCACCAAGCTGGCATTCTCAATAACTTGTTCAGACAAGCCTTCATAGTTTCATTTTGCTCTGGGCATCACAGACTGGGGAGCTAGCCTCCTCGTAGGACCCGCAATTTGGATAAGGCATTAGGGGGTATGTAATAGCTAGTAAGCGTTGTGGTCCCTTCAACTGGGAGCCCTAGAAAGGTTGAGTCTACTGGGATTCAATCTTCCAACCACGTCATAACCATTGCCATGTAAAACCAGAGTGGCTGTGATTCCATGAAGGAGTCCCTGGTGAGATCAGGACTCATGGGATAGAGAAGATGATGAGACCCCTCACCTGAGACCCCCACCCCGCAATCCTGATAGCTCCCCCAGGCTGTATGTCATTCTTTCCCAGCTGGGGATCGAGCTAGGCATGAAAAAGGAACTAGGAAGTCGGAGATTGACTGGGATTGGACCTCCAGAGAGGAAGTGTTTATGAAAGTGCATCGCCCTTCAGGCTGGCCTGCACTTTTCAGTGATGCTCCTGTAAATAACCCTCACTCGTGATTCTGTAAGACATCCTAGTCAGCTCACTGATCACCAAGATGGACTTGGGTGGGATGATAGGTGTCTCCCCAGGAAGCATCAGGGGCATGTGCCTGTCTGGAATAGAGTAATGTGGACTTCCAAACAGTAGATCTCCTGGGGAGAACTTTTTGAGTCGGAGGTACTGGAAGGTGCTATGCAGGCTGCTGAGTTGGGTGGGAGTCATCAAGTCTTACCAAGCTGTGAGTCCTGTGAACTGTAATAATGACACAAGATATGCCCCTGGGTGCGATACTAATATGAATATTCTTTCTAGTTGGATTTAAGGCCAACTTTGTTAGAGGAAGCATATGCCTGGTCTTGTGAATTGGGCCAAGAGTCCAGAGTTGAGGAGTATAGAGGGAACCTCTTATAGACATCACCTGTCAATAAAAAAGCCTATGGTCAGTTAGTGGCTACAGGGACTAGGAGGTGGGACACCGGTAGGAAGAGAGAGGATTCTGGGAAATAATGAGAGGGCCAAGAGGTTCACCCAGAACAGAGAGATCAGACGAATGGGAGTTGTGCAGAAATAACCAGCCACATAGATGAACTCAGAAAAGAATACAGAGGAGACCTGTCCTGGCACATGACGCTGAGAGGTAACGAACCATGTGGAAGACAGACTAGCTTGCATGGGTTAAAAAAGTTAAGAGCTAGTTGGGGAATGAGCCAAAGCCTACGGCCTAGGCCTCTTTTCACTAATAAAATAAAGGAAGACAGGAAAAAGGATTGTATTTATTACAGGGGAGCTTACAAGCACCGAGTGTAAACCTCCTACTAATATTTTATAAATGTGTAGACTATCAAGCTTCCCTCTAAATTTATATCTTATTTCCTATACATTGGTTTGGTTCTCAGACCTTGTCAGAAAAGTTTCCTTGTGCAGTGGATGATGGCTAACTGAAAACTCACAACTGGTCAGAGTGTAGAACTCTCAGCTGCCCCTGGGGTTTCAGCTTGGCTTGTCTACACTGTAGACACTCTCTACTCAGATCTTCTGTCTGTCCATATGATCACTTGTCTTCACCTGCCACCCATTCAGTCCCCCCATTCCTTCATCTGGAACCAGTCCTGACCTTTTAGCTCTGAAAGCTGGACTCAATTCTATAACTTCTCTTTCAATCCTGTGGTCTTTCAGTGGCTTGACTCATAGCCAACACAGCTTCTCCAGCTTTGTTGGACATGATCTTATCCATACAGAGATTCTTGTAGAGAATGTATACATGTGTGTGTGTATACACACTCACACACACACACACACACACACACAAATATATATATATATATATATATATATATATATGTATATATATATATGCCTTTTCAAATAATTCTGACATTGTGAAAAGAAACAAATGTATTCATTAATGTTTCTTACATAGCAAGTTCATGGTCCTTTTTCTTTTATACACTGCACAGTTTTAAATGTGAACTTTGAACATCAGACACAGTACACTCCTAGAACCAAAGTAATATGTGAACAAATATTCAAGTCTAAACAACTCTCATAACTTCATATGCAGTCACTGAAATCCAAGTGTGTCTAACTTATATGAACATGCTGTTTTTGTTCCTGTGTTTTTACAAGTAGGTATCCTATGCAAATTGAAACATCCCTGGTTCTTAATATATAAGGATACTGATAGAATCATTCTCATTGATAAAGTGTGAGTTTGATGCATATAGAGTAAATTGCTATATAACTACAGTGAAAAACCTTAACAGGCAAATGAAGCTGACAATCTTTTAAATGAGCGGTTATTATAGGGTAAGTTGTCTTTCATAACTGCATGTTTTAACCATCACTTAAACATTGAGGCTAGACTTTTGAAAGTCTACAATATACTTGTGGCATTCAACCTCAGCAAGAAGGAAACATGAAACTAAGAATGTCATGTCCTTAGAATATTTAACCCTAATTAAATACAATCTATCCCTACAAGCCTTCTATCAGGTCTCAAATGAGTATATGGTTGGTCTTCCTTGCTTTCAGCCACCAACTAACAAGTGTTTCACAACTTTCATGACTTCACTTAACCGGTAACTACCAACCACCTACTATATTCTAGGTGTAATTTGTACTGGGTCACCAAAATAAGCATCAGTTCTCTACAGACCATCTGCAAGTGATGCCTGGCTGGGAGCCAATTTCTTGCAAAACAGAGGAATGTGAAGCAAGTGAGGGAGAGAGAGAATGAAGATGAGAGCAGCAAGCAAGCCTGGCAACCAGCGAGGTGACGGTGCTGTGTGCAGAAAACAACCAAACAAAAACATGGCACCAGCAAAGAACCACTCTGCAGAAACATAGTGCAGCTTAATACTGAAGAGCTGGGACCTTGGATTGGACAGAATCGAAGTCCACTTCTGCCTGGGATAACACTTAATTTTGATGAAGTCACTCTCTATACCCCAAACCTCTGCTTTGTTTGTTTCAGTCAAATCATTAAAAAAAATGATAAACTTCTCAGGGGTCTGTGATCATTTAAATAAAGTATCTCTCACACTCAGAGTAGACAATAATTAGTGTGTGTGTGTGTGTGTGTGTAGATGTGTGTGTGTGTGTACAAGCTTTAGTCTTTTTTTTTTTTTTTTCAAGACAGGGTTTCTCTGTGTAGCCATGGCTGTCCTGGAACTCACTTTGTAGACCAGGCCAGCCATGAACTCAGAAATCCGCCTGCCTCTGCCTCCCGAGTGCTGGGATTAAAGGCGTGCGCCACCACGCCCGGCTTACAAGCTTTAGTCTTACTATGGTCTTAGCAGTTACTGGGCAGTGGTGTTCCCTAATGCTCTAGTGTTCATTTCTATGCAACCTGTAAACAACTCAGCCTGTTCTGAGAGAGCCATCTCGCTTGTGTTCCCCACTCATTTTAGTGGCTCTTACCTTTGCTTTAACCATCAGGTCCTCATGCTTGCAGATTAGCTCTCTGTTGTCTGAAAGTGATGCGCCCAGACTCTGTTCCTGCAGATCTCTTATTGCTTTCTGAAACCAACAAGAAACCTGGGAAGGGGTGAGAAGAAAGGGCCAATATTTAAATGATTGGGATGGAGGACTTAAACTCAAGCATAGTACTGCAACCTTTCAAAACAAAGTAGTTTGATCTCTTTCTACATACACTAATTTATATAGGATGTTAACATCATCCAGGTATTTAATGTTCTCTTTGTTTCAGCCTCTCAATGCCTAAGGGGAAAAAAAAAAAAGACAAAATAACCCAGAGAAGAGCACAGGGATGGGCTGCTTAGCAGCTCAGTGGATTATGAGGCATGAGAAATGAGTCAGCATGTTCTCCAAAAATCCACAGTGTGTTCCCATGCAGTCCATACATCTTGCTTCCTTTCCAAATATAACGTTCTTTCTATATATAAACGTGAGTCTGAATATAGTTACACAGATACTGAACAGCCTATGTGGAATCATATTTTCTAGTATACAAACAGAAAATATAAAAGTATTTCATTTGCAGTCCCTGGTGGAAATCTGAGGAATGAAAAGGCACAGTTATTGTAAGAACAGGACTTGGATACCAGATACGTGTATGGTTGACTCAGGACACGTGACACACAGTGTCAAGACAACAGATATTGTGGGAGTTAATTGCAGCAATAAACATGTTGTTACTTTAATTTTTTTAATTAATTAACTTTGGAGGAATGCTGACATTGAACCCAGGATCTCACACAAGCCGAACAAGCATTCTACCATTAAGTTTGTGGTGTTGCACTTTTAGTGAGGCCAGATTTTAAGAGATACTATAACTTGATGTGAGACTTAAGACTTAAGGCTCCTGAACACAAGAACCTTGATATCCATCAAATGAATTGCAGCTAGATTTGTGCTATCTGCTTCTGTATAGCATTATCCCTGAATCCTATCAGAATGACTAATTTGTAAGACGACACACTATAAACTAGATATGTGGCTAGTTGCTTTGAGAGCATCGTCTTCGTCTTTCTCAGTAAGTCCACAACAAGAGCAATATAGTCATACAAACGTACAGAAGAAGCAAATGAATTTGGAGAGCTGAAGCAGTTTATCTAGAGACAGATGGTAGCAGCAGAGGAAGGCTCTGCCCCAAGTGTACGCAATTCCAAAATCCATGCTCTTCCGCTGTGCCCTGCCACTATGCTCGTGTCACCTACAGTCTCTCAGCCCTGATGTCTGGGGACACTGTTGCCAACCTCAAAGATGAAAATTGGCAGCCCGTTCAAAATGGTGGGCATAGCCAAGAGTCATACTGTGTCTTTCTGAGGCCCCGGTTATCTTGTCTGCGCAGCCATGGGCTTTCTTCCAGCTCCTGTAACAGGAAGGGATACATGAAGCAGGAGGCTGAGGAAAGGGTGTCAGGTCTAAAGTTCCAAACTGAAAATGTGCCTCACGCTCCGCAGATGGCAGTGGTAGAGGCTCACCCCAATGAGATGCCTGTGGGCCACGAGGGGCCTGGGGTGGCAGCTGATCTTGAGAGCAGAGATCTTAACTAACTCAGCATTTTCCCAGCACAGAATGGGGAATAAGTTACGGAACAACAGGGTTTCTCCTGCTTACCAAAATGTTAGCCCGTTATCAGTGCAAACAAAAAACCCACATTTATCCTATAGCCATTTTTTTATGTGAAATTCACCTTCTTCCTAATATTGGAAAACTATGTGATATATATTTCACATTATATAAACATGTATATTGTATTTTTTTATATTTATAGTTCCTTGAAACCATTTTTTCTGGTATCCAATTAGAACTAGATAAATACAATGTACATAGAAGAACCCACAGAGGGCACTTAGAGAAGAGCACTAAAAATTATTTTGTTTTTATATAAAATAATTTCTTACAACAGTGCCAGTGAGCTCTTACAAAAATGTGAGCGGAAGGGTGATTTGGGGGGGAGTTTCCTCAAAGAGAGCATGAGAATAACTAACTGAGGCTATTTAGTTGTTGAGGACCAGAAGTGTTTTCTATTCCTAGCTAAAGTTGCGGTAGGGGTAGACATCTCAAGAATGTTGCATTGTGGGCCAACTAATATGGACGCTGAGTGAATGAAACAAAGGAGGAAGCAGGTGTTCCTTAATCTCCCTGAACAGGTGAGAAGCCTGAAGCCTCAGATAATCCTATTTAATTTGTGAGTCAAATATTTGTCATCTAACACATGTCAGAGATGATGAAACCTAGAAGGAAGGGAGGGAAGAAGTTCTGTGATTTTTTTCTTTCTCTCCTCTTCCTCCTCCTCCTCTTCCTCTCCCCCCTCCTCCTCCTCTTCCTCTCCCCCTTCCTCCTCCTCCTCCTCTCCCTCCTCCTCCCCCTCCTCCTTCTCCTCCTCCTCCTCCTCCTCCTATTGATATGGGATCTTACCCTGTAGCTCTAGCTGGCCGGCCCTTGGCACACAAACCAGGTGGGCTTCCACCTCACAGAGCTCTGCCTTCCTCTGCTCCCCAAGTACTGGGATTGAAGGTCTGCACCGCTGCACCAGCTGGTTTGACTTTGAAATGGCATTGACTGACTTTATCCTTTGGATCTGGCTGACACTACTTCACCTTTCAAAAACTACCTACTAAGCAACAATTTGGAGATAGAAAACTCTTATGATACTCAGTATCTTTCATCCTGGCTTTCAAAACTTATGATTCTAGTTCTACACATTTTTTTTTCTGACCAGATACACTTCAGGGAGAAACACAAGTTGGTATGAATGCTTGAAGTGAGTAGATCATCATTAGCACATTACATCTTATGTATATGTTGAGGTAAATAATATATATCATTTTTCACTTGTTATGTGGCTTTTTACTTTTTAAATACTTGTTTTTTTACTCTTCCAATGACCACTGGGATATTTAAAGACATTTTATTTGGTTGGCTACATTAGTCATGGAAACTCATAGAGTATCTTTAGTTGTTACGTGTAAATGTGAAGACTGACACAGATTTAACTAAGGAGAATTTAAACAGCAGAGCTAGGAGAAGGGTGGAGTGGGGTATCAGTCAGTAAGCATTCAGGGGCTTCCGCATCAGGGCTCAGTCAGTAAGCATTCAGGGGCTTCCGCATCAGGGCTCAGTCAGTAAACATTCAGGGGCTTCCACATCAGGGCTCAGTCAGTAAACATTCAGGGGCTTCCACATCAGGGCGAAGATCTAAGGAGCCTTTGGCAGAAGTTGACTGACCTCATCAGCTAAGTATTGGAAGATGGTTTTAGATGCCTCTGCAGATGCAGCAAAAATATTCACTTCAGCTTTTTTTAAAACTACTCCTTTCTTTGACTGGAGGTTTAGTTTGTTTCAGTGTGGGGAACTGAGGGTATATAAGAATTGAAGGGAGGGGCGAATCAGTCTAAGAACTGAGTAGGAAGTTGAAGACTGGTATGTCTGCTAGCTTTGGACAAGGAAGGGCTCATCAGCTGAACATTCTACCTCAACCACGCCCACTGAAAGAAATGAATGAAGAAAGTAAGGGAAAAAGATGGTGAGCTTCTCAGAGGCACCAGGTACTGCTCTATGCATCTTATAATGTTACCTTAGCCACTGTCTGCCCTCTTCCTGGAATTGAGACAACCAATGAGGAAACAGAGAGAGAGAGAGGGTGAATCACTTGCCCAAGTTCATGCAGCCAGTGAGGAGGGTTGGGGGCAATAATGCCCTGGCCAGATTCCATGCTTTCTGATCCAGTTTTTATCTTTCTTCCCATCACACCCTTCTATTGAAGCAAAGGATTCTGGAGAAGTCTGTGTCTATGAACATTCTTAAAACTTAAACTGTAAGGCAAGGCTGCGGCCATAAGGTCTGGTTCAAACCTGACAGCGCCATCAGGGGGTTCAACAGAAACTGTAGTTAGAGAAGGCGGTGGAAGAGTCTGAGTCAAGCCCTCAGACACCAGCTGTGGGCAGAGGTGACTGACAGCTTGCAAACTGAGAATTCTATTCTTGCAAATGATACACAGTCTAAAACACAGAGGACATAAGCAGCAGACAATGTCCTGTGAAGGTCAAAAGTCTGAAAAGTCTGGAGGCAAAAAAGGGGAAGGGCGGTGGAAGCCAGAAGCCCTGCACCAGGTTGCCACAAGCCTCTCTCCTGCAATGTGTTCCAGAAACTGAGATGAGGTTTAGTTTTTAAACCTTTATTTGAAACTATTCTAGGGGAGGTGAGCTAGGAAAAAAAAAAAAGTCTTCCAACCATCTCAACAGAAACACATTTTAAAAATAATGATCTCTTCAAATTACTTTGGTTTTTTTCTTCCTCGTACAGAACAGCTCTTGGCACAGAACCAGCTACTGTTCAGACCAAAAAAAAAAAAAAAAAGAAAGAAAGAAAGAAAGAAATTGGCAAAAAATGAAAAGGGCATCAGGTTTTCTGTGTTTTGTTTTGTTTTTTTATTTTCCTCAGCCCAAGAATTTTTGACAGTCTTCCATCCAATTACCAGAAACACCAACATGTTTGCAAGTATAGCCCGTGTCACAGTTCCAGTGTGTACTTTGATTCTTCTTTCTTCTGCTTAGAGCAGAAGAAACAGTTGTCTTTATCTTGCATTAGGCAATCTGGTCAAATGTGCTGTGTGCTTAACGAGGCGATAAGCAGACTTGAGAAACCTACCTGCCACATCAGGTGGGGACGTCCACTAGAAGAGGACACAGCCAGAGTGCTGGTCCTGTACCACAGGACTTGGGAGTTGGATTATTGCTGTGCAGCCGGGTCACCTGGTCTAAACTGGCTTCTCCATAGCCGAATGTGCAAACAGGCTGACCTACACTTGTCACAAGGGGTGGTGTTTCAGCCAAGCACAAGAAGCCAACCATTCAACCATCTTTACACAAGACCGTTATGAGTAATCAATCCAGACATCCCTGTAGAAGACACTTGCTCTTTGCCCAGGTCACCTTTTTCCTTGGCTATAAATAACACCTGTCCATGCAGGAGAATGGGACAGTCTAAACCACTTTGTTCCTGTTGTGCCTGATTATGGAATCTCAGAGAAGCCAATTATGAAGTTAAAACCTAGATTTGTTGCAATGTCGTCTTTTAATATTGCCCAAATTTTGTACTGACTTTCTATTTTTAGAAACATTTTTAAATTGATTCAATTTTTAGCCTGTTATCTGGGGGCCTGGTTTCAAGTTTGAGGAAGACAACAGTCACATTCCTTTGCAGAATTTGGAAGCCTTTCTCAAATTACTGAAGTCAGCAGGAAAGTATCATTATCTCCCCAGATTCTCAAATCCTAGGCATCTGGTGACAGGCGGCAGGCGGCTGGAGCTGTTTGTCAGGAGAAAAACTGGTTACTTTATAAATACCCTCACAGATAATCTCCCTACCTAGAATTTACATTAAAAAGCCATCTACTTAATTATTCTGTTTATATTAGCATATAATGTCCTTTCACATCTGTATTCCAACAGTAATGATACTAAGGGCCCTCTCCTTTTCCACACTGTCCTCAAATTGCGGGGTCATTTGTTTATTTTTGTTTCTTGGTAGGCTCTTTAACTATACCTACTTGATAGCAGAAAGCTCCGTAGTCCAGTGAATTAAAAAGTCTCTAGACCTGAATATTACTTTCAATAATACCTCTAGCTCATTGTGAAGAAATGTAGAGCCATGGAAACATCTCTTTATTGAAGAAAGGGGACAGAGTCCTATACAATATGAATCACAGGGCTAAAGGTACCTAACGCATAGTATTTTAGCCTGTTATCTGGGGGCCTGGTTTCAAGTTTGAGGAAGACAACAGTCACATTCCTTTGCAGAATTTGGAAGCCTTTCTCAAATTACTGAAGTCAGCAGGAAACATGGAGGGGTGCTACTTGCTGAGCAAGTCATGGGGAGCAAGCCAGCAAGTAGCACCCCTCCATGGCCTCTGCATCAGCACCTGTAATCAGATTCCTGTCTTGTTTTGAGTTCCTGCCCTGATTTATTTTGATGATGAACAGTGATGTGGAAGTATAAGCCAAATAAGGCCCTTCCTCCCCAAGTTGTTTTAGTCACGTGTTCGCCACAGCAATGTAACCATAACTAAGACACACTCTTAGGAACCTGCAAGTCTGGACCAACTGCACCCCTGTGTGGAGATAGAGAGACAGTAGAACTGAGACCACAGCTTGACTCTCTCACACCACCGTCCCTACTCCTAAGTTGGACAATCTGATGGATTTCATATACGGCTTTAGTTTTAACCCTAGTTGTTAGAAGAACTTCCCCCATCGAAAATATACACACCCCAAATGCAACTAATATAATAATATACTGTAAAAAGTGTTATTCAAAGTTTAGGGTTATTTACTTCTGGAATTTTTCATTTAATATTTTGCAGCACAGACTGAATGAATATGGGTACTCCATAAAAGTGACCAAATGAATTTAATGATCATGTGGTCGAACATAACAAGTATGATAAGTGAGCTAAAGAACTAGCCCAAAGACAGACAGATTTCAGAAGGTTGAATGAGAAGACCACGCCCTGCCATTGGCTTACTTACTGAAGGCTTCCTTTCCAGGAGGTGACGGGTTAGGAGATGTGAGCTTGTTGGAGGGGGTGTGTCACCTGGGATGGGGTTTGAGGTTTCAGAAGCCAGACCCAGGGCCACCTCTATTCCCCCTCTAGTATCTATGAATCAGAAGTAAGCGCTCAGCTACTGCTCCAGCACAATCCCTCCCTCTGGTCATGATCCCCTCCCATATTGGCCATGGGCCTGCCATCTGAAGCTGTAAGCAAGCCCCAATTAAAGGCTTTCTTTTATAAGCTTCTCTGGTTGTGGTGTCTCTTCACAGCACTAGAAGTTGATTTTTAACTGCTCTGCAGAGAAGGGTGAGTTTTGAACTAGGCTGTATGCCCAGCTGCTTCTGTCTGCTTGCACACAGGGCGAGGCCAACTCATCCAGCAGTTTAGACATGAGCTGGGTTCTGGCTAAAGTACAGCCTCGTGCCAGCTCTTACTGAAGCTTGAAAATGACACAGAGTGAACATGTGAAGATTTATTGAACATTTATATATAAAGTAATGCTCTAAGCACTATGAACTTCATATATTTTTAGACATAATTATGGCTTTATTTTTGTGACAAATGGATAGATAGCTACCATTATTAGCCTCATTTTACACAAAGAAAAATAGTACACAGAGGCTAATAACCTTGGTAGTAAGTATAAAAGCCTAGAAAGATATCCGTGCCCTCTGCCCCAGAATCCCTGTGCTGTAGTCCTTGACCACCCTGAAAGCAATGATGATCAACCTACATTCTAATCAGCAAACATCTATCGCTTTCAGAACCGCAAACTTCTCCTATAAACATCAAGATACTCCACATTTCCTGCTAACAAGGAATTTAAAAAGAATTCCAGACATGGCCAACATGCCAAAATAAAATTCTGTGATCAGTTTTAAACTACATATGGATTGTTATTTATGTCTGCTATTGGACCAAACTCCCAGATTCCAATATCACCAAGCTAATTATAACTCTCCCCCACACCCCCTATTTTTGCCTTAAAGCAGACAGTGTTAGAAAAATGTATTTAAAGAAGAATTTTTTTTTTTTATGCTTCTTAACCCTGCCTGTGCTGTGTCGTATTAACTTAAGCTTGTCATTCACTCAGACTCTAAAGTAAATGAGAAAGCAGCGGCATGTACCAGAAAATACACAAATAAACACAAGTGTGTGTTCATACACAAACAAGACTTGTGGATACCTCATAGGCACAAGACTCCACACATTGAAGCTACGCATCCACAGGGCATCTGAGAAGCCATCTTGGCTGCAGCTAATAGGGAAGATAGTATCTAATAATGGCTTCACTCTTCTCAAATTGTGAACCATAAAACCTTCCCAGTGGATTCCGTTACCCTCCCCGCCCTGCAAAAACATAAGCAAATATACATAGGTGCACCCTGGGTATTAAAGGCAGACTGCCTGCGCCATCTCAATTCTCCTAGACGCCCTTGACATCGCCTGGCATAAAGAGGCCATGAAGAACTTAGTTTTAGTATATTTGTTTGCCTCACTTATGCCTGATTGGGACAATTGAGAAAAATTACATTCATAAATCTTCTTGCCAAGATAATTAATTATGCACAAAATACTCCATGCTGCTTCTGATTTTCATTAATGAGGCGGATTATCTGCAAACTAAGATGCTGCTATGACTGAAAAGAAAGGGCAGGATGTTTGCCTGTCGGTATGAAACACGTGCCCATTGTCTTACATATGAAAAACGGTTATAGCGGGGATGCCCAGGGAGTGTGCTTTTCAGATGATCACATCCCAAATAAGACAGAAAAGGAGTTCATTTTCACTTACTTTCCTCTGTAAGCAGTGAACATCTCAAGTTGCTATCATGCTGGTCATTTCACATCCTTCCCCCAAAGAGAATGAACTGACCTTTTCAAAAGCATCAGGCCACAAGCACCCAGAGTCGCAAAAGTATCAATTGTCCCAAATAATCCTTCGGGGAGATGCCTCAGATGGTCAGAAATCTATAGTCTCCGTTCTGATTAGTCACCTCCTCCCCGTTTTCCGTAAGTGCTTAGAATGGCTGGCAGAGCTGCCATTTTATTAACATATCTGTTCACAGTCTTATGCTTCATAAAACAAGCACAGAATGAACAGGCCTCTCAGGAAGTGTGTTTCTACCATGTTCTAGGATTATTGGGTACGCGGTACAGGAATATCACGTCCTTCTCCTTAACTCCCCAGCAATCTCTCAATCTGGTGTCCACGCTGCCAAGTACAGCACTGCATCATCTACAGAACTGTGAACAGAACGTTTTAAGCTTTTTGGACATTATATTAATGTTTACTTAGACTGATAACAATCAAGACAGCACACTTAATTTTTTATAGCTCTCAGTAACTGGAGAGGCTCTACCTCCTCACCAAGAAGATACTGTTTAAGTTTTATTACAATCAATAGGATAGACTCATCGAATTTCATATTCTACGTTTGACCAAAGGATATGTCTATTATTTGGTTAAATTCATAAAAGCCATACTACAATATAGTATATTTAGTTGAGCTCCTTTGGTTTTGCTTATGTTTTTCTGTCATATATATATATATATATATATATATATATATATATATATATATATATAATGTGTCAAATGCTTCCACCATCATCTGAGTAGACAGCGCTCACTACACTTCAAACACATGGAAATTAGTATGTAATAAGCTAGGAAATACTACCTTTAAAAAAAAAACTATAATTGAGTGCCCATCAACGAATATGGCTATTAAGATTATAAAAGCTGTTTATTTGACTTTACTTTTATGAATCCAAAATAAGTAACAAGATTGGCCTTCAATCCAAGACCGACCTTTACCTGATCTGGGTGAGTATTATGTTGGACCTACACTATCCCTCTAAGGTCCAGAGACAAAAAGCGCTGTTCTGATACAGCAGGTACCATGTGCCTGGGACCTCCCCAAGGACTGGACATATAAAAACTGATTTGGTCATCCTAATAAGACTCCCAGCAATTACTGTTATTATATACATTTTTAGAGATAATAGAATTTCAGAGAATTTAAATAATGGCTCGGTTACTCAGTTGATAAATGGTGGAGCCATAATTTAAACCCATCCAGCAGTCTGGCCCGAGGATGTGTGTTCTTATAAGCATGAAGAATAGTTATTATTAATTGCTTTTGCTGCTGCACTGCAGTTAGCAAGAGGAAAGCGCACCATGGACTATTTTAAGAGCACAAGTCTAAACTTCGTATTTAAGGCAATAACCATCTTACTCATCAGTGAGTTATATTTAAGCACTGTTTATTCTTATACAATAATTATATTAGCTTTGGTTCAGGACTGTTAGGAATGGAATACAAATGAAAGATCCATCATCTTCTCCACGAATATATATTCTTACTAGGCCTATAGGGCATTTAACAATGTATACCATCAGGGGGACCCAGTGTGTGTAGTTTCACTAACACAACCTGGGGAAGGAATTCATGTAAGTTTAACTGAATAGGGAAAGCAAAGAAACTAGTGTGTGTTACATCTTTGTGCATGCTATTGCATTTTGTTTTTAGAATACCTCTGACTTTGTGTTATTCTCAGTTTAAAGATATGGTTCCACAATGAAATATTACTGTATACATTTACTGGAAAGGCCAGAATCCAAAACACTGATAGAATCCACTGTAGGCAGAGAAATGGAATCCAGCAATCTTATTCATTGCTGGCAGAATACATAGCTAACTTTGGATGACAATAAACATATTCTAAGCACACTGTCCACCACCTGCTCCTTGTTATTTACTCAAATGAGCTGAAAACTAACTTGACACTAAAACCTATACATGGCTGTTGATTCATATGTGCCAAAACCTGGAAGCAACTAAAATGTTCTTTAGCAAGTGAATGGATGGCTAAACAGCTGTATATGCAGACAATGGGATATTAGTCAGCCCTAGACAGACATTACCTATCAAGCCATGCAAAGACAGAGAAGAAACTTAATTGCTTATTACCGGGTGAAAGGTAAGTTAGCGTGAAAAGCTACATAATGTATGATTTCAACCAGACAATCTAGGCAAAAGAGATCTGTGTCCACAGCTGGGGAGGGAGGGATAAACTGGCAGAGCACAGAGGACTTGAGGGGCAGTTGGGTTATTCTGCATCGTATTATAACGACAGACATCTGTCCACATTCCCGCAATATGCAACACTGAGACTGAACCTCAGTGAATATAGTACCCTAGATGATAATGATGTCTTCATGTTTGAACATCAGTGGTACTAAAGTCCTCTTCAGGTAGAGGCTGCTAATAATATGGTTGCTGGGGTGGGATGTATAGAAAATCTCTACCTTCTGCTCAATTACACTATTAACTCAAAACTTCTCTAAAAGATGAAGGGTGTCTTTTCAAATCCAATCTCCAAAAGATGAAAGAGAGGGAGGGAGGGAGGGAGGGAGGGAGGGAGGGAGAGAGGGAGGGAGGGAGAGCAGTGGAGGGAGGGAGAAGAAGGGAGGGAAACCTACAATACCTGACTCTAGCTATCACCAAACATCTCAGTTTCTCAAGGTTGTCAAGATACCTCCATTTTCTTTCAGTATGCAGTTGCGCTAGTATATTTTCATTTAGAGTTTTCTGAATTGTATTTTTTTTCTTATACTGCAGGAATTGAAGTGGCTGATTAGTTTAGCAGCAATGAAGTAGGAAGGCAAAATTACCATCTCAAAAATAAGAAATAAGTAAAGCCTACTAGAGCTAAGTTTCCATTAGTGGAGCAATTGTTCTTGCTTAGCAAATTCCTCTTAGATGAGCCTTTACTTTGGAGAGGAAGGGTCCCCGTGTTAATCCAAATGAGTGACAACCTCCTGTCCATGAGAATGAAAGAAGTTTTGAGTCTGTCTCGGAATCACCAGAGTCAGGGGTTTGAACGGTTGACCTAAGAAGAAAAAGATCACTAAGAAATTCTTTTAAAAAGACAGTCACTCTGGGAACATGGTGGCAGGTCATAGTTAAGAAAGAACTGGATGCCAGAGAGGATAAACTGGGAGAGAGGGAGCAGGAAGGGGGAAGGAAGGGCATGAGCTGTAATGGACCTGCTTGTGCCAGGGAAGACAAAGAACTCAGAAACATTTGTTTAATGAACAGCTTTGAGTGGATGCTTATGTTTGTAAACCACCATCATCAATGAAAGATGACTGCACCGTATGGCCATACCCTGACTAGCACATGTGTGAAGGTAGGATGGAGGATAAAGATGGGATCAGAAGAGAGGAGCAGGCAGTAGAGCGTCAGGAGCAGGCAGGAGGCAGCAGGAGATGCTGGAAGAGGTAGCTTACAGAGAGGATGAGTCTGTAAGAGAAGGTTACAGAACACAAGTAGAATATGTGGCTGGATGCTCTGTCCTGGGTCCCCACCCTATGGCGACTTCTGCAAGAGGCTTATCTGATTAGTACAGCAATGCCAACACTCACATCCTACCAAAATTTCAAAGAGAATCTGTCATTGTTCACTTATTTTGTGACCTTCTCATCATACGGTCTAGTAGTTTTCAAGTGACACTGATTTTGCATGCTGGGATACACCTTACAGATTCTGGTGACATTTTAGATGTCCTAACTGAGGGTATTCTACACACACTAGGGTGGTAGACCTCAGAGATTATACTACCTAGTGTTCACCAGACATCTCCAGAGTGAAAGCTACCTACCACCAAATCGTGCAAAGACTGAGAAGTACAACGAAAGAAAATTCATAAAGGAAAATGACACTGACTTTTGTTGTGTGTAACTGCAACCCTTGTAATAGGGAACAGCACATAGTAGGTACTCCATATATAAAATCTAAATGCTAGACATTAAATCTTTTTTTTTTTTTTTTTTTTTTTTTAGCTTGAAATAAGGACCAACTTCTCCTGGCCACACATATCCTTCCAGCTTTGTGTCTGACTTCTAGTTTGCATCATAGAAATAAAAAACATGTGCATCCTGCCCAAGAGAGCGGCCCCCTGATGATTTCCTGCCATTGAATCTATACACCTGTGAGCATGGGATTGGAGCAAACAGAAATGCTGCAGTAAATATACCAACCGTTTGATCAGGGCCTTTGGCCACTATAACTTTGAAGTGATTGTGGTATACCTACAGTCTGAATAATGAACTCTACTGAATCTGCAAACTCACAGAGTCCTAAACTCCTATAACCACAAACCTCCAGACCCAGGCCAATGTTCTGCTGTTTTCCATTGGAACGTGACCAGTCTTGCAGGAAAGCTATCTCTAGCTTGCAGTTACAGATTGTTTTAAATGGCATCAGTAGCAATCTAGCACAATTTGGCACATCTTTCTGACTCCCGGGAAACCGTAATTCACATTTCAGAATTTCAAAAAATAAAAAAAATAAAAAGCCCCAAAGTAACGATCTGGAGGGGAGACTGCAAATACAATGATGGAATACGTATTTTCAAATGTTCACCTAGGCATGCCTCCATTCGCACTGTTAACACGATAAGGAAAGGGAGATGGAAATCTTCATTTTCATATACATACTTACTTGGGAAAGCTACATAGTAGTTAAGAGAAAATGCTTTTAGGATAGCCATTGCCATAGTCAACCATGGCAATTATGATACCATTTCATCACCAGGCCATATAATAACCAACTGGCCAAGACCGAGACTTCACCCGATGTCCACTTGCATTACCTGGCTTTCTTGTTGGTCCCACAGACACAACTGCAGAACCTGAGACAATTCCTGCCGCTGTTGCTGCAAGTACTTGTCCAGCCGCCTTCTCCTGTCTTGCAGAAGTTCAAGGAGGCTGTCGATCTTCAGACAGCTGCTCTGAGCTCCCTGGATCAGCTCAGAGTTCACGATAGATCCTTCACACTTGAA
The DNA here is from genome assembly GCF_900095145.1 of Mus pahari. Classification (NCBI taxonomy): domain Eukaryota; kingdom Metazoa; phylum Chordata; class Mammalia; order Rodentia; family Muridae; genus Mus; species Mus pahari. The sequence goes on from NC_034592.1 coordinate 63,139,464, forward strand.
TTTTTCTATGAAGTCAGTCAGTTGTTGACTTTTGTTTAAAAGGACTAGAGATCTTTCTAAGAGTTCTAGAAGGAAATTAGAAGGGAAAAAAATATAGTAATGAACATCTGTGCAGTTGTTTGTGCATTCTTCACTATATGTATATAACATACTAATGATATGCTACACTGCAAAGAATTTAAAATGTATAAACATTTTAAATGCTTTGCTATTTTGGTTTTTTTTTTAATCCCATGTGATTAAACACATGTGTCTTTCAAATGGATTACCAGTTAACAACCTCTATAGTGATTGATTATAGTGTATACTATAGAATGGGGGATTAAATCCTAAGAACTGAAGAATCACCTGGCAGAGACAGAATTGAGGGGTAGGTAGGCTTCAGACCAGTGCTTTGAAGACCCACACATCAGCACCAGCTGGAGAAACAGCCTAGTGTATGTCCACTATTTATAAGCCAGGGGTAGGAATTCTCTGACCCGTGCCTTCCCTTATAAATGATTTTTCTATTTTACACCCTTAGCCCACTTTGTACATGTCTGCTTCTCTCCATCTCATGATGCAAAGTGTTGCCTGCTGCCTGGACTTGTGCAACTCTCTCTTGACTGCATCCTCTCTCTAACCCACTCCCCTATTCTTCACACTTAACCCACAGACATCTTTTTAAACATGCTTCGTGTGTGGTAAGTGGTAGTTCTACCAACCCTTCCTGAAGGGAGGAGGAAGGCTCCTGAGATTCAGGAAACTGAAATACTTATGAGGTACAGGAACTTCACTAAACTTATAAGACCCAAGAGCTCTAAAGTTATAAGATCCACAACATTCCCAGGGGTGGGGGAGGCTTACATGAGCTGTAAATATTTATTAGGCAAGAGTCTTTTCAGTAAATTGGTCTGCAAATTCAGCAGAAAGCTGCAGGAACACAGCTTTTACAAGTTACCACCCTGGTGAGGTGGCTTCCCTTGAGACGCTGCTGGTTCTGAGTCAGCCATGCTCCTGTAAGTTAGCCCAACAGACTTATCATTCCACCAAGGTCAGTGGATGAATGTTTTCTTTAGCCTATCTTTAGTGTCCTGTCTAAGATAAACAGGCATTTGTCCCAGGAGACGTATATAGACTTTCTCTCTCTCTCTCCTTCTCCTTCTCCATCTTCTTCTACCTATTTCAATCTCCGTCCTCCATTCCTCCCTTCCCTTTTTTATGCCAACCTCCAACTTTTCCTCTCTTCCTCTTTCAACTACAGCTTTATTGCTTTAAAATGGAAAGCCAGATCCCTTAAAGTAGATTATCACATCTGGCACAACCTAACTTCTAGCTTCCTTTTCCAAAAGGCTCCATCTTGCCTCTGTAAATTCTTCACACATTTCTACTTCCCCCTACCTCTATGTTCTCCCCTATTTCCTCTGTCAAGAATGCCATTCACCTCAACTCCCTTCCTCTCCACCTCTATTCTATGTATATTCAGGCCTGACACTTGTCAGTTCCTTTGAGGATAAACTGAAACAAATTCTCCTATTGGCTATTTCCATAGCACAACATTACTTTTATTCAAAGCTTTTGTCTTGGCGGTAAGATTATATATGGGTGTTCAGCTTATAACTGCCCTTGCCACTGCCCTAGTGCAATATGATGACAGAACCATGGGTTCATCACCAAGAACTGTTTCAGAAACATTCTTCTATGCCATTAAATTCAAAACAGAAGATGGGAAACTAATCAGGAAACCATTTTCTGGAAAAAAGACTAACAAGGCAATGTTAGTTCAAAAGGAGAGAAGATGGGTGAGGCCATGTTAGTCTTCTGTAATCTAAAGCATTGTACCCTGATGGAACATTTTGGAACGATCCAAAAGGCAGAAACATCAACCTAGTCATGCTGTTCTGACCTATGCAATGGAGTACAGTGGTCACACAAGTGAAGCTAAGTGAAGTAAAGGGACAGTTGGAGGTAAGTGTCACCATAGCTCCCAGTTATATTTTGTCATCAGGATAATATACTTTTATACAACTCAACTGTTCAATACTCAGAAATTTATTAGAACTGCTAACTCACACTTTATTCCCGTAAATTTAATGATGATGATAGATACAAAGCCCTTGCCTAGCAATCAGAAATTTTATGCATTAATGTGCACTTCAAATTATATCATCTTAATCACATCCCACTGAACCGGCTGATTAGCCTAAATCCCATCTTATAAAAACAAAGCTCTTGAAACCACCATTGGGCATTATTCATTAGGACCGAGTTCTTTTGATCACTGCCCCCTACAATCTTTCAAATATCACACAGAGAGGCTTAAAAATATCCCAAGTCCATCCCATCATCAGCCACCAAATCCAGACACTATTGCATATGCCAGCAAGATTTTGCTGAAGGAACCCTGATACAGCTGTCTCATATGACACTATGCCAGTGCCTGGCAAATACAGAAGTGGATGCTCACAGTCATCTATAGGATGGAACACAGGGCCCCCAATGGAGGAGCTAGAGAAAGTACCCAAGGAGCTGAAAGGGTCTGCAACCCTATAGGTAGAACAACAATATGAACTAACCAGTAAGCCCAGCGCTCATGTCTCTAGCTGCATATGTAGCAGAAGATGGCCTAGTTGGCCATCACTGGGAAGAGAGGCCCAGTAACCCCAGAGCTCATGTCTCTAGCTGCATATATAGCAGAAGATGGCCTTGTCGTCCATCATTGGGAAGAGAGGCCCCTAGGTCTTGCCAACTTTATATGCCCCAGTATAGGGGAATGCCAGAGCCAATAAGTGGGAGTGGGTGGGTAGGGGAGCAGGGAAGGAGAAGGGTATAGGGAACTTTCGTGATAGCATTTGAAATGTAAATAAAGAAAATATCTAATTTTTTAAAAAGGAAAAAAAAAATCCCAAGATTCATGCCACCAAAGACAAAGCATGCTTCCTGTGTTCAGCTAGCATTTCATCTATCTTGTCAACCCAAGATGAGGCTCAGTAGACTCTCAAAGACTACACTGAGAAGGAAGACATGGTTCCATTGCCAGCTGGATACCAGAACAGCATAGCCTCAGGCTTCCAAATGAAAACAGGGTGCATCTGATTCAGCTGGCTCCTTTGTGTACAGACCCTGTTAAACCTGAAGACGCTAGCAAATTCAGAAAAAGGAATATTAAATCGTCTCCTCTTCCAGCAGCAAGTGTTTACAGGAAAGTCCCTACTTCCATGGGGTAAGGTTACTTGGCTTCCATGAGTAAAGTTGTTGTGTGATAACCACATTGGCTGGATGTGATTGACTTGAGGCCATAGAAGCCATCTTGGTCACTGGATCTGAGTCTCTTCCAGCCTCCTACCAGGAATGTTAAGTGATTCAGCTTAGCCTCAGGGGATCTAGTGAGATAACTGCCTCTGTGTCAAAACAGACAGCTGATGCTTTAGTGCTGAGTCTACTGTTACTGTTTATATCTCACAGTGACAGGTGTGACAGAGAAATCACCAAAAAAAAACACATCTATGCAATTGGCAGGCTGCCATAAAAATTTACACTGGGAAGACAGAGTTACTAATCACTTTATCTCGAGAAATTTGTAGCAAGCAATTAATAATGAAGAACTATTTTATAGATATGTTGGAGAGCTCGATAATAATGAAGAACTATTTTATAGCATGTTGGAGAGTTATAGAGTGTGTGTATGTGCATGTGTGTATGTGCATTGTGTCTTTAAAAATTCACTTTATTGCTTTGTTCCTTTTCCATCATGGCCAAACTTTTTGGGGATCAAATCAAATTAAAAGTGACAAATATCGACTACATGTAGTCTCTGTAAAAGTCAAAATAAAATGAAACAAACACTAACAATATAAAATTTTTTTGATAAATCTATGAAGGTATTTTCCTCAGGCCCAGTAACAGATTATAAAATACATTTCAAAACAGGAAAAGGAACTTTCCCCCAATCATCTATTTACATTATTTTCATAGGTGACACCTCCTCTATCAGTCCTGGCCAGCCCCAGACTCTGGTGGTGAGGACCTGATATATAAACTATGCTTTAACAATAAAATCATCACTACTAGATACTCTGAGAAAGTTGAAAATACTATGCCTAATGTTTTATTGAACTTTCATCTACATTCTTTTTTATTGAAATGATGAGAGAGGAATTTTTCTTATGGTTGATGTTTAAAGGTTGGTCTTCATTTATCTACCCTTAGATGGGACATTTAAGAGATGCAGCACCTTGACAGATGCTGGGGATGGAGGGACACAGCAGCCTCTGTCCTCAGGGATGAAGCTCTAGAATGCCCAGGGAAGAACTTTCCACAGGCCCCCTCTCCCTTCCCTGGGGTCACCTACCACTAATGCTTTCTCTCAAAAGGTGCCCAAAAGCAAAGCTCTGTTTATCCTTTCTTGAAACAACCTAAAGTATAACAGTAGGAAAACTCCAAGTACTGTCTCTCCATGAGTATCACATACTAACAGTTTTTGAAATCTGCAAAAGCTAATATGAAGGGAGGAAACCCCTATTTCTTGCCTTTGGCATGTCGGTCATGAAGGAGAAGAAGTGATTGTAAGGCTTCGGCACTCTCAAACTCATGAGGATTCTGCAGAAACTCTTCGGCTTGGTCTATTTTTATAGCAAACTATGAGAAAACACAAGGAAAGACATGAAAATGATTTTTTAAGCCAACAGAATACTTTATTATACTTACAGATTTTTCTCATACACTAATGACCTTGCTGACTCAATATGAGACAGAAAGGGGATAGAGGAAGGGAGGGAGGGAGGCAGGGAGAGAGAGGGGAGGGAGGGAGAGGGGAGGGAAAGGGGTGTGTGAAGATGCATGTTAGTGTGTTCTAACATAGGATATTGTGCATGTATTTAAATGAACTGAATTTACAAAATGTCATGGTTCTCCTCCAATTTTTTCTTTTGTAACCAAAAATACATTATATATGCTAAAATAAACCACCTCCAAATATCTCGTAAGTTTTTCAGCTAAAATTATCTTACATAGATACTGTATAGGGAAGAGCTTATACAGGGAAGGTTATATAGAAAAAGTTATATTTTCCCTATAGCCATAAATTCAGTAACCATCAATATTCTAAAATAGTTCTCAAAGAATAGCCAGAAAATTTGCTGACAAAAATCAGCAAAAAGTTGACTAACAAGTAATCTATAAAATCAAAGTAAATTAACTTGGGATCTCAGAGAAAATCTACTTAAATATTGTGACTTTTTCCTCTGTGTGTTTAAGCTTATATATAAACTGTAGATGTTTCTAAATGGCAGTCTAATGTTCATGAAGAAAACACACATGCACACACACAGAGACACACATGTAAAGGGGGAAGAGATGGAGGTCTGAAACAAATTAATTAATTTAAAACTAAATTAAATATAAAAATATGTAATGAACTTTAAACTAAAATAAATCAGTTAATTTGGTAAGAAGGAGTGAAACTGGGGATGAGAGAAGAAGCAAGCTTTAACTTTTGAAGCTGTAACTGGCAACCTCATTTGTAGTTGTGTTAACAGTATTTGTGCCTTATTTGTATAAGTAGAATAAGATTGACTAAAGCACGAGTCAAAAACTGGAACATTGAGCCGGGTGTGGTGGCGCACACCTTTAATCCCAGCACTCGGGAGGCAGAGGCAGGTGGACTTCTGAGTTCGAGGCCAGCCTGGTCTACAGAGTGAGTTCCAGGATAGCCAGGGCTACACAAAGAAACCCTGTCTCGAAAAACCAAAAANAAAGAAACCCTGTCTCGAAAAACCAAAAAAAAAAAAAAAAAAAAAAAACTGGAACATTTCTCCACTTCAAGGAGAGTGTATAACACACAAATGGTGACCAATATGGTCAATTTCATTTATTAAAATTTTTCTTAAGTAAATTTGAGATGGAAAGCTACTTGGAAAGATAATCTTAAACATAAATTTTAGGTGGGGCAAAGCATAGTTAAATATTCTATTACTATGTCCCCATGGTGGGACATGTATTTACATACAGGTAGTATGTTTTTACATCAAGGCTCAGTAGAGGTTATCATAATTCATAAAGAGCCTGGTAAAATGTCCTCCTTTAGATTTGGTTTAGAACAAAGCAATTAAGACAAAGTATTCACGAGAAAGACAAAGAAACTTCTCACGGCACTAGACTTCCTGTTTTGCTTTCTTTAAAGTATTGCCTTTGAACTTGGTGATACTTAATATTTTATGAAACAAGTTGGCTAAGAGGATGTATCATATTTTGATTATTACAACAGCTGCACAAAATGCAGTTCTAAGTGGTATAGAATGGCGGGCAAGAGGGCCTGGTGGGCCTGCCCCTTTGCAAAGTACCTTTGTAAGTCAACCTAATGGACACTGGCCATTGTCACTCAGGTGCACTGTTCCCTGACACAGCAGTGTTTGAGAAGACCCCCATCTGACAGTTACGCTTGTAAGTCAGACATTATCCTATAATAGCCACCATAGCCCATTGTAACCTCTCTTACAATTCTGAAGAACTCTGCTGTGGTTATACTTACAGGGGACCACAGGCACACGAACTTCACATCTCTCATTCACCCAGTTTCTATAGCTGATTTTAAAGACATTATTCCAAGACAACCTTCCAAAGAGGAGCCCCTGAAGGTTATTTGTTGTTTTCCAGTAGAACATTACAGAGAGCTTATGGCCGTGATATAGTTTATATCTCTATGTCAAATTCTTTACTCAAGATTGTTAAAACTGAAACAATGGTCTAAAAATTCTTTCATCTCCTATTAACTCTCATCTTGTGGATTTTTTTCCCATCTCTTCCTGAAGCTTGTCCAGAATAGGAATGGCAACGGGAACTCAAACAAGAGTTAAAATTAATTTCAGTCCTCTTCTTTGATCATTGGTGAAAACTGCTTTGCCACAGAGAAGCTGCACGCAGATATGTAGGACTCTGCCCTCCCCTTAGTAAGAGCAGTTTACAGAATGGGAAGCCAGATAATACAGACATATTTAGTTATTTCCCTAGCCCCAATAAAAGTTCACTTGAGTGGATGGATAACAGTTGATCTGGTTCGATTTAGTGTTTCCTTCTACTCCTTACAATATCTGGAAGTTATTTCCACATCACAGAGAAAATTAGCTATCATTAACGCTAAACCACACCGAGAAACAAATATTGAGCCTGATGTTAGGAAAAGATAATTTGCTGTTCTCAAGGGTGCTGAGTTTCAAAGATGGTGACATTTATTCCCCTCCCACTAAGATGGAATGAATCGGCTAGGGCTGTAATTTGGCTTCTGTGGGTATACTTCAGCTGGCTTATTTCTTCTTTCAAGAAAGGAGATCATCTATTGAATTTTCCCCGAAGATGGTCTATAAAATGAGCAGAGCTTTGACCTGAAGCTGTGGTGTGTGAATCCTAAAAGCTACAGTAAGGGTTTTGTTCCTCTTTGAAATCAGTTCATGGAGCATGAGATCGCCCACCTCAAATTTTATGTTCTGTGACTAATTTCCTTACCTTCGTAATTCCGGACTTAACTACTGAATTTCCCTTCTAAGAACATCTTGATTTTCAAACTTAGTGTTTAATCGTACCAAGGTAGCAACTGCACATCAGCAGGAGCCTGCTGCCACGGACAGGGGAGTTAAAAATGTGAAATTTCCAATAATTGTCTTGCACAAAATATATATCTTCCGAAAAATGGGGGGGTCTCACATTTTTAATTGATAACCTTCACAAAGAAAAATGTAAAACACACACACACACACACACACACACACACACCCATACAAAAAAATTACAGAAGGGTTCAGTGGCCATTCATCTATGTTGGAACACAGTCTAGGAATAAAGTTTGGTGAGGAGAATTCTGTGTGCTTCTGAGAAAACAAGACAAGAGTCTTGTGGCCTCAGTTTCTTCAAAACACAAAACTGTTCTTGGAATGTGTTTTCATGGTCCTGCCAGGTATAGCAGAATTTACTTGCACTGTTGTTATTCATGTGCCTCTAAAAACCATGTCTTGGCGGTGTGCAGCTTGTCCGTGTGATTAGATCCTTTGCTCAAGCGATGCCTCTGAACCTTCCATGTATAACTAACTTGTCAGATGCTCTGAGTAAAGTTGGCTATTGCATGAGATTTAGTCCTCCTCATTTTTAGGGCCTGCTCCCTGAGGTTCATTCAGCCAACTAGAGTCATAAACAGTTGGAAGTTTGGGGCCTTTTTCTTCCTTTCCTTGTATTTTAATGGGCTTAAACTGTAGAACAGCACCCATGTTCCTCAGGAAAATACTCTTAAGATGCTGTATTGACAAGTTAAACATTCTATGGAATATTGTGTAATTCTTTTTATCCTCTGACTTTTAGCCAATAAAATTCCCCACATCAGCATTCCGCAATAATTGTATAGTGAGAGCAACTAGATTCTAGTCTATATTACTATCATCTAAAGAAGGAACTAGGTCAAAGTGACACGTGTAAAAGTCCCGCATTTACTTAACTATCTATATGACTGATGGTCTATATTTAAAGTATTAATTTTATTTATACATTATATATTGTACCATATATATGTACAATACATATGTGTATATATTATACAATATATATATACAATATATATGGTGTATACATATTATACAATATATATATACAATACAAAATGTATTGTATATATCTCCTTTATCCTGCCATTTTGAACATGTATGCAACATTTGTTTTAGGATGTCAAACATTTTTGAGCATGCTAGTTATCTGCAATGTTACGGAGTAGCAGATGCTTTCTGAAACACGCACCTCCAAAGCACTTTGAAAGAACTCAGACGTCAGTCCAAGGAGCTCCCTTCTTCTTTCAAGCATGGAGACCAGAGTTGCCCATGCTTCACCCAGCGTCTGGGCCATGGCATCATACACCTGACTTTGAGCCTTGTTTGCTTCAGCTGTCCTGTCTGCTTCCCGTAAGAGTTCCCACACACGATCTTCCAAGGCCTAAGTCCATGAAAACAAAGAATGTAAGTCAGTTGCCATCCAGTGTAAAAATAAAGGATCACATTTTAAGCGCAGATACCTGACATTGTATGTGATCCAGGGAGATCTAGTAGATAATTAAAAATTTATAAATACAAATCATATTTGATGAGAAGGTTCGTTATTCCCTCCTGCTTCCGAATTTCTGTTTTGCTACCTGCAAACTCTATAAATCTTATTTTTTCCTGATCTTTAAATTCTTCTGAAAATCTTCACCAAAACTTGATTCAACAACTTCCTCAAACTCAAAATATCTGGATCTCCTCATTCCGTCTTTACCAGGTCTACCAATAACTGGCCGCCCCAGAACAGCCACTCACAGGAGACAACTGTCCATTCCCTCCTCCATCCCCTCCTCCATTCCTTCCTCCTCTTTCCCAGCTCCCTTCCATTTCCATTCCATTCCTAGTCAGTTGCATAGCCTGCTTCCTCCGAAGCCTGTCCTTCCTTGCTTCCACCTCAGGCCTCACCTGCTCCCCCACCCCCCTTGTTTGACCTCATGCTCCTGCTGCAGATTAAATGCAGTCACAGCACAGCAAGTCACACCTTGGGACATGATTTTACTTCTACTCTGGCCTTCTCTTCTCTACAGATAATCATCTGTAACTCTGCCCAGACTTCTCTCCCCTGTAGTCACACATCTCCTTATTCCACCCATGGCTTGCTTGTCCAAACAGTTTTTTCCCATTGGTCAAGACATTTTTGTTGTGGATCTTCCCAGACCCTCAACTGTCTCTCTGGAATGAGTTTCGGGCCTTAACCTTTAGAACTACTTTCAGGTAGATACCAACTATAACTGTTTCTTCTGATATACAAGTAACATACAGATATTCTTCATCTTACAACAGTGTTATACTAACCAGAATCTGAGAGAAAACTACTGCATATCATCAGTACTATGCAGACTTCGTGAGCTATAATATAAAAAAAATGAACACATAAACGTGGGAGAGAGAGAGGAGTGGGAGGAGATATGGCCAAATACATTGAAATTGTATATGACATTACCAAGAATAATGTTAAAGGGAAAATTAAGATTTATTTCTATGTCTTTAAAAATTGTAAAAATCGAAAGCTCAGTGTTCACAAATAAAGTTCTATTGGAATGCAGCCATGACCATTTCTGAATTTATGGCTGTTTTCATGTCACAAAAGTAGAGTTTAGATAATTACAATTCAAAGGGTAAGATCATCAACAAAGTCTAAAATAGTCTCCATTTAACTCTTAAACAGAACAAAACATACTCTATGACCTTTAGCTGAACAGAAATAGTAGGAAAATACTCTGTTAGTGCCAAATACAACCTCACATGCAAGGCCATGATTCACTACTACTCTCACATTGTTAAACTCCAAATCTGGTTTCCATCCTTAAAGTGTTGGGTTGAGTTAATTCCAATAATCTCCTCTCCATTTAACTCCTTCCTCCTGGTCTATAAATTCGTGGACTGCTCTTATTTTCACAAACTAAATTCCTATCAGTGGGTAGATTTGGTGGGTCATCAGCATTTCAAGGCCCTCGATATAGACCCTGAAATATTCTCCAGAAGGTTAGCACCAACCAATGACAATAGACTTCAGTTTGCTTTTTACTCACCCACAGTGTCTACCAACTAACAGAACGGGGACTTTTTGTTTTGTGCAACTCCTATCATGTGCCACAGTGTGAAAGTCACAGAACGCATATGAAGGACAGGCTGAGCTGTGGGAGCATGCATGCAGCCTATCCTCATACTGTAGAAGGGTCCAGTTTTTCAATCTGGAGAACTCGCGAACTCAGAGGTTGTGGATCCTCAATACAAGAAACCACTTGTCAGAAAGTCAAGCTTTGCTGCTTCACTGTAAAATGGAAGAACAGATGCAAGTGGAAGCACTGAATCATAACAGCCTAGAGCATCTTATGATAAGCATCACAAAGGTGAAATTAGCATAGGTACCCATGAATCTTCTGAGATTACATCTGTGGATTCTCAGGGATCTAGGAAGTACAGCCTGAGAACAATGCTGTAGAAGAATTATCACAAGAGAAGGAGTAGGGTGGGGTGCTGACAAGGCTAACAGGCATCATATTAGATGCTAAGGATCTTCCCCAAGAAACTATTCAGCCCTCCAGGCTTGTGGTCACTGGTGGAAAGTAAGAGGAGGTAGCTTCATAGAGTTGAACTGATTGGATAAAGACCTCAGAAAGGAAATGGGAGACACTTCCGGGAAAATACAAGAGCCAGGAAGATGCAGGAAAGGTTAGAATTTGATGCAAGAAGGCTGAGAAAGATGGAGTAAAGGATGCAGTGAAGCCTCTGGGAATCACCACAGACACATTGCAAAGGTACATCTCACATCCACACAGGGTGATGATCTACTTCCTGAGGAATCACAACAGACAGGAAGTCTACTGCTATGTCAGTAAATGGTGAGATAATTTAATTGGTGTGTTCATTCAGTTTGGAAAATAGCATATGGATCTTTTTTCCTCAGCACATAATACTACATGAAATTGCCATGATATCTCCACTTTTCTATTTTAAAATTCATTATGAATTTATTTTTTTCTTATGATGTGCAGAAAAAGAATTTCACATGAAAATTTTGAGGTAATCGTATTTCTCATGTATGAAGATAGTCTTTTTTTGAACAACAACAATAAAAAATCACACATACTTAGTTATCTCTCCAGAGACAGAACGTTTTTCCTTCGGTCACTGTGAGGAGCAATAATATGTCAAACCTCCTTTTGATTTATGGTAGGCATTCTACATAACACAATGACTCAGAGTTAGACTTGGGGCTAGGAATGTAGCTAAGTGGTAGAGCACACACAAGATTTTAAGTCTGATTCCCAGTGCTACAAAGCAGCACCAAGGCCCACAGGCTGACTCTGCCACTTAGTAACCCTGAACATTTTATAAACCAGCTTTTCTCAGCATGTCTCAACCTCAGACAAAAATATTGATCTTATAAAGTTTGAAGACTAAATGAGTGATCTATGTGAGTCCCTATGGTAGCACCTGACAGATATTAACAGTCAACAGATGTCAGATGGTGTTTTAATTTCCTCTATATTCATGTATATTTCTCATTAATATTAATTATTATTATTCACTTATAAAACCCCTGAATGGAAGACATACTGTGATCTAGTAAGGATGAATTAAATACTACTATACCCAAATAGGAAACAAAAGGCTACTTATGATCTGAAGGGCTGATAATGAATACCCATAAGTGATTTCAGAAATGATATATATAAGACCATTGAATATATAAGACAATTTACTTTGAGTCTAAACATCAATAATCTACCTTTTAAACATGTGTACCAAGATATATTTTTGAAAATTTTTTTCAAAAATATGATTTAATCATCTATTTTGTTCTTTAATTTTCACTAATTTTCTACAATAAGATGACTATTTTATGTATAAATACAGATGTACTCTCTATGGTTATCTGGTTATTTCATGTATGAAAATAATTCTATAGCATATTTTCATATGCACAGTAAAATACTTATTATGTAAAAGTAAAATATACAAATGTAGCCAATGACAAGGAGTTGTGCAAAGTTTAAATCACCAGCTTTGGATTTCATGGTAATTCCAACAGCAGCATCAAATTTGGACAGTAAGTTTTGGAGATCTGTGTGTGGGAATACAGTATTGCATTTGGGACATGTAGTTCACCTGGACTAGTTTGACGTGCACAAATTTCTTTTTATTCATGTCTAGGGCCTCCCTTGCCAATGAAGATGAACAGGAGAAAGCAGATGCATGCTGTAATTATTTCTGACACAAAATTCTCAATTTTTGCAGTCATCTTTTGCCGGTTCTTCCAAACGCCAGCAATCTCCCTAATAAGTCTGTTTAATATTCCACCACACCGTGCATGTAAATGAGCACGTTGAGACAATGCTAGCCCTTTGCTTATAGGTGAATCTCTGTGTTTGGGTTAATAGGCGTTCCAGCTTACTGTCTCTCTGACTCTGGCTCTACTGCCAAGTATATTTGTTATCAATCTGGACATGTCAGGGTCAGGGTAAGGATGCCATCTGAATTTTCTATTTTTGGAACGTCTCTGGATAGTGATTTTTCGAAGTTTCTTGCAACCACATCTTATATTTTCTGTCAAGTGATTCAAAATACCTCCTAAGTAGAGAAAATTATCTAAGAACACAGACACAAATAAAACCCCTCCATCCCTTAAAACTCATTTTGACTTGAGAGTTTTCAAATTCTCAGACTAATTTGGGATCTTAGAAATGTTCTATTCAAACATAGTTGGAAATGTCTGTGGTCTTCTCACCCACATATGATTAACCAATGGTGATTACATTCTTTTTTTAAAAGTAAATGGATTTAATCTATTTCCATACGGGCTTATCCACAGGTGTTCTTGTGAACATAATTTAAACCATCATTTCAGTGACTATAAGAAGGCTAGAAAAATCTCAATGCAGCAAATTAATATTATTAAATGACCACAAAGAAATACAATTCCGGAATAAAAGACAGAGCAGGCTAAATCCAAACTAGGATATGTTTAGGGGTCTGCATTTGGAATCTACCCATGTAAAAATAACAAAAAAGTAATGGGGCAATGAAAATATTTAGTGCACGGTAAAGAGCCTCTGTCACCATAAGTAACAAACAATAGTCCAAGCAGTGAGGGGTTTGGGTTTCACCACCCCAGCCTGCTTCAAGTCTGTGTATGTTCCCTAACATGGCAGAAGCCGGCTCTCTGGACTACTCTGTATGTTCCAACCTCCCAGAGAAGAAGACAAAGCTGTATGCTTCTGTCTATAACCTCAGTGAAGACTCTTTCCACCAGTCAGGAGGGAGAAGCCACACTGGATGCCTCTCCAGGCATCGGCTAGCCCATATAGCCATTCCTGAAACCTCCCTCTTAGGCTGTGAGCTGGAGAGAGGTGCCTGGACCTGAAATAATGCCCACACCTCCTCCCCCTCCCTCCTCTAAAAATATCCTACCTGGAATTTTCCACAAAGCTCCTTGAACATAGGCCAACTGTTCAATGGAGATAATATTGCTTAATATATCACAGATAGGGATTTGTTGTTCACACCTTCTATAGAGAGAGGGAAGGAGGGGGGGCGAAGGAAAGAAGCTAAATTAACATTATGTGGGGATTTTGTTCAATGGTATCGCATTACTGAATAAAACATTGATAGATGGGAAACAAAATTTCATTCGAAGGTATCCAAAGAGTGTTGCAACACATCACTCCACAAGACACTGTCAGGGAGGGGTGTCAGTATCCACCCACAGGGTTGACTTGGTGGCTTCTATAGTCTTGTCTAAGTCTGTGGCTCATAGCCAAGATCCATTAATTTGGAGTATTTGCTTGCTGGGTACATTTGCAAGGTACAAAGACCAGCGGAATCTACCTTTGTATGTGGAACATTTCCCACACGGAAAGTTAAAGTTAGATCTTATGTTAGTGAGAAGTCTATAATAGCCATAATTTTACTAAAAGGCCACACAACAACCATTGTTCATACTATTGAAGGAATGCATTTTTCTTAATTCTTGAGGCCTATTCAGGCAATAATTTACTTTGCCTTTGATTTTTTTTTTCTTCCTTCCTTAGACATACAAACAGGACTGGGAAATTAAACCATTTTAAAGAGTGTGCTCTATTTATCTTCTCTTCTCCCTCCTTCCTCGTTCCCCTCCTCTTCTTACTCCTCTTTCCCGGCCTCACCATCACTTGTTTTGACCAAAAAATATTCCTTTTCTTCCCTTTCAACAGAAAAGTACCCTCTTGTATGTGAAGAGCACAAGAGAGATGATGAAGGCCACCCCTCACCTTCGCCCATTAGCAGGAGGAGCTAATGGCACTGACTTAGCGTCTACAACTTGCTGACTGAACTACATGTAAGTCAACTCGCTCGTAGATTAAAACATAATTGAGTCAGAAAATCTAATTCCACAGAGCCATTTCTGCCAAGGTTATTTGCAACGGTCAGTTCACATGCCACTGAACTGACATGGTGGCCATCCTGCTAGCCATGAGCAGAGCTTATCTGGAAGTCAGAGACCCAGAACCCTGACAACAGCACACATCCACGGTGTCTATATAAGATTTGTACTTTAAGATATTTGAGGATCAAAACAAAGCAAAAGCAAGCAAGTTTAAAAAAAAAAAAAAAAACAAGAAAACCCGATTTTTAAAAGTCTAATAAGAATCTTACTTTGACACCTCTAATGAGATATGAACTAAGGACATGAAATTGTACCATCTCTTCTTCTGCCAACTCAAAAAGAAAATATTTTAAGTCATTTATTTCCCAACATATTTGAGGCAAATATCATGAAATAAATGTCAGGTTGAGCCTGTAGTGATTGCACTTATCTTCATTGTTTAATGCAGGGCTGGTTACCTGTTATCTGTGCCTGCTGTCACTTAGATTATCTGTCCTAACCACACAGCAGTGATAAATGACAAAGAGGCGTACCAGGGAATATGTTTCCTGAGTTTAAACTATAAGCCCTGAGCATGTCAGTGCTACAGGATGACTAATGCCATCCTCTGTATTCTTTTATCGTCTTTAGGCAGATATTCCCACACAGTGGCCAGGCCCTGAATCAAACTCTCAAGTTAACTCTTAACCTGCTTAAGTCTGAGCGAACAGTTGAGGTGTTGTAGGCTGTCTGTATAACAGTTGAGCTGTAGGCTGTCTGTATAACAGTTGAGCTGTAGGCTGACTGTATAACAGTTGAGCTGTAGGCTGTCTGTATAACAGTTGAGCTGTAGGCTTTCTATATAACAGTTGAGCTGTAGGCTGTCTGTATAACAGTAGAGGTTTAGGCTGTCTGTATAACACTTTAACATGTCAGCATATCTAGACTGCTTGGATACCCCAAAGCATGCAACTGCACTGTTGGTCATCTCATTTGCTAACATCAGAATGAAGCAACACCCATTCCACTCAGTTGTCAAACATCTTTACTGCCCTCCCTCTAGCATGTTCCTCACATTTTGCAGCTTCCCAAGGGCACAAGTGACCTATGACAGTACATCTTGAGTATCATAGGCTGACATGATAAACATGTGTTCATAGCATTTGGGTTTGTTGACTATTTCTGAGTCCTCCGTCTGGGTCTCCACTGCTGAGCCCTCCCTATTCTAATTCTACAACTCCCTGTTCTCCAAATCAGGCAGTAACTAGGTGTACCCACACCCCCATGAGAGGGATTCTAGAAAAGGAAGATTCCCAGGCCCCAGATTTTTGAAGATCACAATAGGGAATCCCAGCTGGGTCAACATCCTCCTTTGACTCTGACTGATGGTGATGTGCTGAAGGCATCATCTCTTTACTGACTCTTCTGGAGACATAGGGCTGGACAGGAGGGATAACCATTAGTATTCTCAAATGCAATTGATTGACTTCGACAATAATGAAACCCTCTTATGTCACTAGTAGACAAGAAGTTCAATGAACCCAGCAACAACAACAACGAAAATGACAGCAGCCTGAGGGCCTGAAGCATCAGCTGCACCAATCTGATTATTGTACACTATAATATGGATGCAAGTGCTACCTGGGCCCCATGAATACCCACAACGACCAGATGTTAATTAAAAGTATGTACTTTAAACCTTCCTCATGCAACCTTAGCAACCTTGATCTAGACTGCTAAAGGAGAAGACTTCTGCCTTAAAGATCTTCTTTTCTTTAGTTCTTGACATGACAAGTGACACAATGTAAATGGGTGCTATTCAACTGAAATTGGTATCAAACAAACAAAACAAAACAAAACAAAAATACCCCTATTATGAAAAGAGAAAGAAAATAGGACACCAATTCATAAGTAAGCCATTAGGACATTTAAAAGTTCATGAGTCCTCAAAACTATATCTAGCTTCAGACCTATCAAGGTGCCTGTAATTTTTTTCCTTGCTAGGTTTGGTTGTTTGTTGCTCTCTGTTGGTTTCTTCTTCTTCTTCTTCTTCTTCTTCTTCTTCTTCTTCTTCTTCTTCTTCTTCTTCTTCTTCTTCTTCTTCTTCTTCTTCTTCTTCTTCTTCTTCTT
>NC_034592.1:63156544-63159024 GCF_900095145.1 Mus pahari
TTCTTCTTCTTCTTCTTCTTCTTCTTCTTCTTCTTCTTCTTCTTCTTCTTCTTCTTCTTCTTCTTCTTCTTCTTCTTCTTCTTCTTCTAACATGCTACATGAGCTCATCAATAAAGTTCTGGTGACAGAATGCAATGAGGTCACTCCCTTGCCTCACAGGAGTCAGTGATTCTTCATCATCCACAGGATAATCTGAGGAGGAACACCCTTTCCCTGGAGCACCTAGGCTTCCCACTCTATCATGGCTTCCTCTCTTATGGCCATAGCTGCCTTCTCCACCTTACGCTTTCTGCAGAGCGCCCAGTGAAAGTGAGGCCTGTCCTGTTCCCTCTGTGCACCATGTCAGGCAGTAGAATCTTTCACCTTCAACAGAAGGCTGCTGCGAATGATAAGCAGCCAAACAAAGAAAGGTCAGGGTTTAGAAATTTATATTTTGAGAAGATATATCATTTCAATATCTTTCAGTTAATAATTCCTCAAAAGCGAATCTTTAAAATAAAAAAAATGTGGGTTGTGGAGATGACACGGTGGGTAAGATACCAAAGCCCTTACAAACTTCTTAGACTCTTCAAAGGCCTCTTCTTCTGTAGCTTGAACCTTACTTTTAAACTGTACTTTCCTCTTCTAAAAATAATATATGCAAATACTCCTATTTTAGAGACATGATGAAGAGAAGGAGTATATGGGGTAATATTAATAACTAGTAAATCTAGATGAAGACTTTCTACAGACTTGAAGTCACCATTTTGTACTGACAATTGCACTGATCAGATCTAACCCAGGCTCTCTTGCGGGGTTACCCTTTTAACCACTAGAGAATCAGCAAGTGACAGAAATGACACTTTAATTTCTTGGCATCTTTTGATCACTAGACAAGAATTGGCTTACTTCCTACTCCATTGTTTGTGAACTTTTATTTAGTGGAAACAGATGGAATTCTGACTCAAGTCAGAAGGAAAGGTCTAGCCTCATGGTGGAGGGTTAGATGTAGAATAGACAGGGCTTCCAAATTTGCTGATACCCCATCTTTCTAAAATGTACAGGGTGCTAGACGTGGTGATGTCTGAGTAACTTCCCCACTTCTGGCAAGCATCAGATACAAAATATATTCCATACGTTCTTCCCCACAATTCAAGAAATAATTGATTAAGATTTTAAGGATATTTTTATATTCATAAACATGGTCTATTCTTTGGAATTTTATGTGTTATACAGTATAAATACTTACAAATTATAAGTATCAATCATTCTATTTTATCTAGTTCATTTTGAACTTTACTTTTGGCTTTTTAAAAAATTAATTACTTTATTTATTTACATTTCAAATGTTCCCCTTCCTGGTCTCCCCTCTGAAAGTCCCCCACTCCATACCCCTTGCCCCATCCTCTTTTCCCCTAAGGGGGTGCTTCCCCACCCTCCCACCCACCCACCCACCCACTCCCACCTCATTGCCCTAGCATTCCCCTACACTGGGGCATCGAGCCTCCACAGGACCAAGGGCCTCCCCTCACACTGATGTCAGATAAGGCCATCCTCTGCTACATATAGCTATAGTCATGGCCCCATCCATGTATACCCTTTGGTTAGTGGGTTAGTCCCTGGGAGCTCTGAGGGGTCCGATTAGTTGATATTGTTGTTCTTCCTATGGGGCTGCAATCCCCTTCAGCTCCTTCAGTTCTTGCCTTAGCTCTTCCATAGGGGTCCCTGGGTTCAGTCCATGGTTGGCTGTGAGTATCTGCATCTATCCTAGTCAGGTGCTAGCAGAGTCTCTCAGAGGACAGTGTTCCTGTATGCAAGTACTGGCATCAGCAATACGGTTGGGGTTTGGTGTCTGCTGATGGGATGGATCCCAAGGTGGGGCAGTTTCTGGATAGCCTTTCCTTCAGTCTCTGCTCCACTTTTTGTCTCTGGGTTGCTTTTATACAGAATAATTCTGGGTTAAAGATTTTGAGATTGGGGGATGGCTCCATCCCTCAACTGAAAAGCTTCTGTAAGGCAAAGGACACTGTCAATAGGACAAAATGGCAACCTACAGATTGGGGAAAGATCTTTACCAATCCTAAATCCTAAATACCCAAATAGAGGGCTAATATCCAAAATACCCAAAGAACTCAAGAAGTTAGACTCCAGTAAACAAAATAATCCAATTAAAAAAACGTGGTACAGAGCTAAACAAAGACTTGTCAACTGAGGAATCCAGAATGGTGGAGAAGCGCCTAAAGAAATGTTTAACATCCTTAGTCATCAAGGAAATGCAAATCAAAACAACCCTGAGATTCCACCTCATTTTGAACTTTAAAATTGAACTGCATTCATTTATTTGTTGTGGGGTGGGAGTAGACGTACGTATGACATGATGTTTTTACAGAGGTCAGAGTGGATTTTTGGGTGGATTTCAGGAATTGAACTCAGGTCATTAGTCTCACTTGTAAAAACCTTTCCCCACTGAACCATCTCAGGGGTCCCGAGCTTTTTTTTTT
>NC_034592.1:63159124-63163487 GCF_900095145.1 Mus pahari
CTCGAACTCAGAAATCCATCTGCCTCTGCCTCCCGAGTGCTGGGATCAAAGGCGTGCGCCACCACGCCCGGCGGGTCCCAAGCTTTTAAATAATTATTTATGACTGAAATAGGCACCTATCAGTAGCCAGCTAGTAGAATTTCTCCCAGGTCTTTCTGGATTTGTATATGAATGGTTGACTCTCCTAAACAAGTGAATCATTTCACCCTAGGTGCATCTTTTGGCTGTGATACATACATACGCCTGTCAGAGAGCCAGAACACCCCACTGTAAACTAAAGCCATCCAGGTACTTCTACTTCCTGGTCATGGTGTTGCTTGCAAGCATACCATCTCTGTGTGGTCAGCTCTCCCTCTGTCCCTTGGGAGTTATGTACCCTGGGTGCCCCCTCTGCAGTCTCCTTGGTGACCCTCTCAGGCGTTCATTCCTTACACCTGCTTTACTAAACAAACCCTTTTTTCATTTTGCTGTCACCTTTAAGTCAACGAAAGCGGCACTCAGGTTACACAAAATATCATACAGAAAAATTGGGCACTGCCTCAGGTGACAACACCGACTCCCTTCTGCTTTCAAAGTTTAAAGAAAAAAATAACAAATTCTGTCCTTACTTTGAAAAATAAGCAACAACATATTCTCAGTTATGAAAAATCCATTCTCAGGTTGAAGAAGCCTCAGGGCAGCCACCAAATGAAATACTCAGATTAATTGACAGCAGCGGTAATATGGTTTTTTTTAAGCTAGTTGTTTCACAAAACAAATGGGGTGTCCGGTTTACAGCGTAAGCAGACTTTGTGTTGACAATGAGCTATGGTGCTTTTAAGACGAGCAATCCATGAAAAATGAGTTGCCTCAGGACTCGGTCAAGGCCAGCTTAATTTAAGTTTTCCTTTCCCACTTGGCTGGCCATTAAACTCAGGCAAAGTATCTTGGAATTGGATCAGAGAAAAAGACATTCTGGCCAACATCATAAAGCTTGTTATTTAAAGAGATGCTAAAAGGAACTAGGTTCCCTTTAGGTTGCAGAAGCATGGAAAAACCAAGGCTATTCCGCACTCCTCAAAAAATGTCCTCTGTCTTTTTAAGTGTGGCTTCGCAATAGTCAGCTTTAAGTAGAGCATATTTTATGGTCATTGTACCACCTGAGCTGCCATACAGAGCACAAAAAAGATTACAGACTTTCTTTTCAGTGGAGCATTAAATGGTGCCCTGAATAGCAATTTACTAAAAGACCAAATAGATGTGGCACATCTTGCATATGTTAGCCTGACAGGATTGTCTACCTGGAACAGAAACAGGCAGTCCTTTGTTTATAGAAATTCACCTGAGTTTTACCATGGGAACTGAAAGTAATTAGTTTAGGACCTTTGGAAGTAAGAATAATGAACATTTTTGGAACAGTAAGTAGTTAAGTGTAATTATTTTTGTCAATCTCTTGCATTTTGCGTTGAGGATCCACTGGCTCTGCTGCTCTTTTTAACTAGAACATTCCTCCGGTTTGTTGTTGCTTATCTAAAAACCTGTTTGCCTCCAGTCTCAACATCAATCCTGCCCCCCCCCCTCCGAGTGAGGCCCTCTACTCACATCACCCAAGAGCAATTCCTTTTTCCTGTGGACACCTCTGTCTCTTCCCACCCTCCTTTCTATAAACGATATAAACACTCGTGAGTGTCCACCTTATGCTTTCTGTAGCGTGCTCAGTGAAAACAAGGTCTTTCTCGCTCACTTTGTGCTCCTCATCAGACAGTACAGTCTTTCAGCTTCAAGGAAATAACAGCTGCAAGTAGTAAGCAGCAGAACTGAGAAAATCTGGTTTGAAATTCCTATTTTGAGAAGATAGGTTATTTCAATTTTTTTCATTTAATAATTCCTTACGAGTGAATCTTCACAATAAAGATGTGGGTTGAGGAGATGGCGTAGTAGGTATCTTCAGCAAGCATGAAGATCTGAGTTCTCATTCCCAGTACCTATACCCAGACAGCCCGTGCCTGTAAATCCAACAGGAGGGTATGGAGGCAGGTGGATCTGGAGAGCTTATTGGCCAGCCAGTCTATAAAATATTTCAGCTTCTGCTTCATTGAAAGACTCTGCCTTGTGGCAATATGGCAGAGAGCTGGAGAGAGCATCCAGCATCCTGCTCTGGCCTTTATATATGCACACATGTATAAACTCACATGTGTACATCACATACACTCCCCCCCCACACACACACATAAAGAGAAAACTGTAGGCTTAGCTTCTATTCAATTGTAAGTACCCAAAGTCCATGTCCTCCGTTGGCTTACCATAGCTCCAGGTTCAGAGCAGTGCTTTGCCTATCATCACTACCATTTAGTGACTTAAAAATAGAATTGTGCCCATCAAGTCAATGTGACATTATATAACAGAGGTCTCACTTAAGCCAAATGCTTAATATAAAGCACAATAAAACATTTAATGGATGCCTCAAATATTTCTATCTAAATATTCTGAATATTTGATGGATCACCCAATGATTCCAGAAGTCAATACAAAATATGCTCATGGGCCTACACTGCCAATAAGCAAAGCATCTTTTATCTTAACCAAAGAAAATGTCCTAGCAGTCTTTTATCCATCTATGCAGAACACTAGTGATGAGAGAAAAGCATCTATTCTAAAGGCCCATCAGCTCGGAGACATCACTGTTACACACAGAGACTGCTGTTCAGCACTGAATATTTCTATTTTTGTGAAAGTAATTCCACTTTAACTATAGACTCTTCACTTCATAAAGAAAAGCATTTAGCAGCACACATGAAAGCAAAGTTACTGATAAGATATTATGTAGCATTTTGTTTCCATTCTATCCTCTTTATACCTTGCCTCATATCAAAAGTAGAATGAATCTTCTCTAGGAGATCATACTTTCATAATCAATATTGATTATAATGGACATTCCAATAGATCAGGACAACTCTCAATTGCTTCACAGCAATGGGATTTGAATAGGTCTGATATGAGAAACGGCTTCATACTGACTAGCAATGAAGACATTCTTCCTTAGAATCCAGAGTTCCTTAGATGGCAATTCCAAGCTGCAGATGCAAGTAGACCTTTCCGTTCTCTTCAACCATCCAAGAAGCTTAAAAGCTCAAATCTGAAGGCATCACTTTTATATAGTTGAGTTGCTGTTATCTGTATCACTCTGTGAGGGCCTCACACATGAACACTCAATTCCCAGATGACAGAACCCACGAAGCCCCTTGATATCTCTGAGATTTGGTTCCCTCCCCTGGAAAAGACCCCTGATCATCTTGCTTTTTATTGTGTAACCAAAAGGATGCCATGTTCAAGAAAGCAGTCTCAGCATGGACTCTGGCTGCCTCTTCTGTACTCTCGCCTCGTGCTTCACTGCTAAGACTTCAGGGAGTGCTGCCTGGGCATGTACAGTGCTTGCTTATACACCAAGGTTTCTGCGCTTCCTGGCGGCAGCTGCAGAAGCTTTAACTGTTGTAGAATAAATAAGCAAATGCATGGTGGTTCAGGGCGGTGAGGAAGAGCCTAAGAATCCTGACAAATTCTTCCCCCATGCTGGCAGATGTTAGCAGTGCTACTACAGGGAAGGTTTAAATCTGAGGGCTTGATTTCTTTAAACATACACATTACCATCTCCACTCTTTTAAAAGGAAGCCAGCTTTGTTTTTTTTTGTTGTTTTGTTTTAAAAAAAAAGACTTGAAGGTCACAGTGTTCCCACACTGCCACAGAAGAGATACTAAAGGGAAGCATGCACCCTTCCCTTCCACCATCAGAGTTCTGAAACAAAAGACCCCAAGGAATTAAAAGTTCCCCACAAATCTCATGCTCTGGGAAGAAGAATCAAAAGAAGAGATCCCACAGAGTTCAGGAGACAACAGAGGCTGCCTGAGCAGCCATAAGTCAATGATGGGCAGGACCAACAGTCATCCAGGCTGCTCAGGTATGCACACCTCTTACCCTTTGTTCAAACCTACATCTTATGCCAGTGGTCCCAAAGATAGACATGGGGGTCATCTTTAACCCCTTGAATTGCTTCTTTTCCCAGTCTTTGGCCTGTTGTGGATAACCCTGTGGCTAGCTATATTTAATGTTAATTTTGTTCTCCTGTGAGTGGTTGTGCAAACAAGGAATGAGTCAGCACTCAGGTGATTTCCTGTAAACCTGTTTCCCACCTTAATTTGTAAAATAAAGGAAAGCTGATGATTGGGCAGACAAAAGGGAAGGTGGAGCAGAAGGGAGGGAGAGAAGGAGAAAATGGAAGAAGGAGAGAATGCAGAGGAAGAAGAAGAAGAAGAAGAAGAAGAAGAAGAAGAAGAAGAAGAAGAAGAAGAAGAAGAAGAAGAAGAAGAAGAAGAAGAAGAAGAAGAA
>NC_034592.1:63163801-63182321 GCF_900095145.1 Mus pahari
GAAGAAGAAGAAGAAGAAGAAGAAGAAGAAGAAGAAGAAGAAGAAGAAGAAGAAGAAGAAGAAGAAGAAGAAGAAGAAGAAGAAGAAGAATAGTGGAGCAGAAGCAAATGGCCCGGAGAAACCCAAAGTTCTAAGGGGTCTCATAGATGTGAAAGATGGAGGTGTAGCGGTAGATCTGCCCAGTCTAGGCACACAGCATGTGTTCATATTAACTGACTTGTATTTTCATTGCCAGGGCATATTTGGGTTGGAGACTTACCACAACAATAGCCACATTGGCTATACCACCTTTCTCTGGCTTTTGCCATTCCATATGTTTTTAGTTTGGGTATAGTGAATCGTGGCTGAGCCTAGCTTGTTGGTGCTGCCAGGGTGAACAAGCTTTTACCGTAAAATTTCTGGTAACAAGGGAGGCAGAATAAGAGGAGAGTGGGGAAACGGCAACAGGAGTATGTGTTCCTCCACTCGGAGTCAAAGAGTTCTTTATTGATCATCGGAAAGAATGTCTGTGATAGTGGAATGTGGGGCTCAGAATGAACCTGGACAGAAACCCAGGAGGGGGTAAACACGGGGTGGGGGTGGGGGGAGGGGATGGGGGATGGAGGGGCATGGAGGGGCTCTCTAACTCACCCCAAATCACACTGAGCCTGCTGCTTAATAACTCTTACATATTATATAATCACTGAGCCCCAGGTTTTCACAGTTGGAAAATATGCATTAAGATTGCTTTCCTCTTAATACTGTTAAAATGAGATGCCACATGGTCAGGTGTGTGCCGCAGCATTTAGCATAGTTCAGCCATCCGTAAGTCAGCGACATAGCATTATCACAGTTATTAACAGTGATGAAAACATAAGTCTATTAAGAGTAAATGTCATGGAAATCACGGGATTCCATGCTCTCCATTGTTCCTTCTGTCCCTTAGACCTTCATTTCTAAACCACACTGAATTTGAATGCAAATCCTGTATGCAGACAACTTTCTGACTTCAAAATATTCTTCTGGAGAATGAGAAATAACACACCATCTCTTGATTCTGGCTATAAAAAACCTATTATGCATGGCTGGTTGGTGGTGGTCACCCCATTCCCTACTTGTAAGGTTGCCCCTAAACTGGACTGGCACACAACACAAACGTCTGACATGTTTGGTTTCTGGCTCATTTCCAGTTTGAAAGGGTTGCTGCTCTGAATGGGCTGCTGAGAGCCCTGAGTGCCAGGCACAGGGTGGGAAGCCTCCAGTAACCTCCACCTGAAAGCCAACCACAGCCCTGGGGTAATTAAGAATGAGTGCCCACGCTTTCATCTGCCTGGCTTCCTGTGCTAAAGCCAAGGTGTTGGTAAAATATCAAATGGTTCTGTTGTCAGTGGGAAATGCCAGCCACAGAGCAATGAGAGAGACAAAAACCTGGAAAATTCTAACACCATACAACTGCACCAGTCCATTTGGACTAAAAAACAAATACGGGCGCTCTCTCTCTCTCTCTCTCTCTCTCTCTCTCTCTCTCTCTCTCTCTCTCTCTCTCTCTGTCTGTCTATTTTTCAAACCTGTTTAAAGGACCACAAACAATTCCATCATAAAGAAATTGCCACAACTTTTATCTTTCAAGACTTAGGCCCCATATAAACGTAAATAAAATCAGGTATTTTCCTCTCGATTTACTGCATCATAATTGTTATTCAGAAACATTTCTTTTGTGCAGTGAAAGATGGTATTTTAGAAACATTTCAAATGAACCCCGAACCTCTCCACCATTACTTTTCATAAATGCATTTTCTTAATTTTTTTTCTAGCCCGGCATTTGCATATAAATGACTCTCCCAGGTCTGCTCTGAGAATTGAAGTAAATAATGTAATTAGAAGTCATCCACAGGTGTATAGCTAGGATTCTTAATGGTGTTTTCCGTTGCTTGAGGAACTTTCTGTACACTTGGATTTGTTTAGGTTTCACTGCCTTCCCTACTGTTCCCCCCTCTTGTGTGTGACTGAAAACAGCAGACCCCTGGAGACTTATCAAGGATGCTATTGTGTGTTATGCCAGGTAACTGGAACTCTTCAGGCTTGATCAAAAACAACAACAACAATAAGGAGAATGACGTATTCTCTGAGACGTGATGAAAGCTAGAACATTAGGAAGTTTTTGTACCAAACAGAAGAATAAATAAACATAAGCAATAAGCTAACATCTGCTCTCAGGGGGAAACACAGCAGAGCAGAAGCAGCCACTTTGGACCTGAGAGTAGCCTTCTTCCCTTCCGGAAACTTTTTCTCCCTCACACACTGACCCCAACAACACCATTATTTCAAAGCTGTCCTTAAATGCCACCTTCTCCATGAAACTGCTCCAGCTAAATTAACTTCTTTTCTCCCCCCAAACTTGCCTATGGTGTTTTGCTATCAGCATCCTTCATCCGGGGACTTAATTAATCATCTTGAGCCTTGATGTTGTGATCGCAGTTACTTAATTGCTTCGTGGACCTAACAGGGTCATTTTGTCCTCTATGCATTATACATTATAAACTTCTAGCAGCCAAGAGTGCCTCTTACATTTCTTTCATGTCCTTGGCAATGCCAAGCACAGAGCAGGCAGACAGGATGGACCCTGGCCTGCTAGAACACAGCCATTCTGTTGCTATAGCAACTTGGTTCCTCTAAATCAGATGAGACCCACAACTGTGACATTGATATGACTGAGCAGTCCTACTGAGTCAGGTGAGAAGGAACCTGTGTTGTGGTTACACATTTCCTCAGTGGTGGGTCCATAAAAACCAGCCAATGATTGAAGGGCTTGCATCTGGGCACAATTTGACACAAAGGCAACTATTGGGTTGAGGTTCCAGGTTCTTCCTAACCATAAGAACTGGACTAAGAACTTGCCTAGGGCGTGTACTAGTTTCTTCACTTGTAAAATGAGGATTAAAATGCTAATAGTGTAGACACTAGAGAAAAGCTCAGACATTAAAGGCATTGGCTACACTTCCAAAGGATCTGGGTTTCATTTCCAGCACCCAATGAGAACCCACAATCATTTGTAACTCCAATCCCAGAGTATCTGATGCCCTCTTCTGTAATCTGTGGGTACCAAGTACACAGATGGTACACATACAAACATGCAGGCAAAACATTCACACATATAAAAATTAATTAATTTTCTTTTCAAATACTGATAGGGGCTGCAGGGCGACCTGATAATTATTGTGCTGAAGCTAGCATGAGGACTACAGTTTGGATTCCCAAAACCTCCCCCACCCCTAATGCCAAATATACATAGTTGTCTGTCTGTAATCTCAAGGTCTGAGAGTAGAGACGGAAGATCCCAATAGCAAGCTGGCTAGCTAGCAAGAGAAGCTGTACCAGTGAGCTGCAGGCTTGCCTGAGATACTTTCCCTCACTGAACAAGGTGGAACATTGACGGATGATTCTTGATGTCCACTTGAGGCCTCCATGTGCACTTGTACACACGTGTGCCCCACATATGCAAACATGCATATACACATGTGCAATGCCATGTATACACAGTTACCACATTCACGTGGAAATGGAAGAAGAAAATAATAACTAAAATAGTGATGGTTGCAATCATTCTACACTCATTCTATGTAACCCTTGTTTTAAAGGCATTAACTCTCTCAACTCCTAGACACTCACGCCCACTTTCTGAGTGGAAACTTACAGGTGTGGAAGCTGAAAAAGTGAGAAATCACTAGCTCCCCAAAGGTTACACCACAATATAACAACACTGGATCCAGGTCTGGACAGGAAGAACTAACAGGCTCCACTGGTAAGATGCTGCCTCTTATACACTTAACCTCAGACGGTTATTTTACATAGGAACAAATAATACATTTAAAACATTTAAATATATTTCATATTTGAACTTAATGTTTAAAGGCCAGTTGATACAGAATAATCAATACTTGTCTACTGAGTTATCTTCATGGTACAATTCAAAGTTCCTACAACTAATTTAGACAAAAGTTAACCAGATAATAACTTAGTATTGCTACACAGTCTCTACACACAGGAAACGCTGCAGTATTATGAGAAACATATACATGTATAAAAATTCAAGCAAACCAATATTAAAAGCAATGCTAAATGTTAGAGTCAAGAGCGCCAACTGCAGAATGCCTTTCTTTAACTGGTCTTATCCCATGTGGGATAAGGATATGGCTTTCTTCAGATGCACACGATGGTGTAAAGGTAAATACTAAGCTACACTTGTAGCACTTCACACAGACCAAGCTTACATGAAGCCAGCACTTGGGTGAGACACGCTGCATCAAGCAAGTGTGTACTGAGAACCCCCAGTGAACTCTGAGGAGAAAGACAGGCAAAGAACGGGGCAGAGCTCAGCAAAGACTTCACAAGGGAGGCCGCTTTGGCATTCTAAACTGAGAGTATCAATAATTCACTTGGAAATCCATCCTCCAGCTCAGTTAGAAGAATAATGATACAAATCAGAAACACTAATAGTATTAATAATTAATCAGTCCCACCATGTGTTTTAGGAACTAGAATGTCCTATACATTAATTATTGATTCTTCAAACCCTCCAACTGGCGAGATCAAGAGGAGCAGGTCTGTGAGTATGGCTCCAGTCACCTCTAGTGTATTTCTTTACCTGGATTCATTTTTGTGTGTTTCTTTTGCCCAGTTATGGAGTGGATATGCATTCATCAGTCCTTCCTTTCCTTCTATAACCATTTATTTAACATATAACCCAAACACAGGGCCAGGACTCAGAGATGGGCCTGTGTTCATGGACCAACAACCAAGGCAGCATGAAACATTTGCATCTCTGAAGAAAAGGGCAGTGGAGTAGATTATAGAGAGAAGACAATTACAAGTACCCAGAGGATAGCACGGTCACTGACAGAAGAAATGAATGCCCTAGAGATATCCACGAGAGCAATCATTTTCTGGCTATCAGATCTAACACTAGATTTTTCCAATGAGTTGCTATTTCTAATGTTATTTTATATTTTTGTCCTGGAATTTCCTTTGCTTCATACTTGTATGGTCTATCTCTGAATGTTTTTGCCTCGAATTTTCCATAGCCTCATCTCTTTTCTTTTCTTCCTTTTTTGAATTTTTTAAAAAGAGGATGTTTTCTTCTGTGTTTTTATACATACTTCACTTTGATTGATCCTCTTCAACCAAACCCTTGCCCATCTGGTCTCACCTTTCTGCCCTCTCCCATGTGATCACTTGGCACATCATTCCCTGGATTTCCCTTTTCACTTTCAAATCATATGGGTTCCACTGGTCTTCCCAACTTCTTTTCACTCTCGTGGTTCCCTATCTCATTTCTAGACATCTGCTCACACTCATTCACACATAACTAACTAAGCACATATAAAAAACTATTACAATCGGGGCCAAAGGAGATAGCTCCACTGATGAACTGTGTGCTACACACCATGACCTGAGTTTGATTCCCCAGAACCCATATAAAATAGCTGACTATGGGAGGTGTGGTTGCAATCCTTGTGCTGGATAGGCAGAGAGAAGGAGATTATCTGGGGCTTATAGTATATCAGGCCTACTCTACTTGAAGGAGTTGCAAGCCAATGAGAAACAAGTATCCAAAAACAAGGTGGGCAGCATCTGAGGAATGACATCTAGAGTTGATCTCTGTCTTAGGGTTTTACTGCTGTGATAAGACACCATAACCAAGGCATCTCTTATAAAGGCAAACTTTTAGTTGGGGCTGGCTTACAATTTCAGTGGTTCAGTTGATTATTTTCAGGGTGGAAAGCATGGCACTGTGCAGGCAAGCTTGGTGCCAGAGGAGTCAAGAGTTCTACATCTTGATTCAAAAGCAGCCAGGAAGAAACTCTCTTCTACACTGGGTGGAGCTTGAGCACTAGGCAACCACAAAGCCCTCCCCCACAGTGACACACCTCTTCCAATAAGGCTACTCTCCTACAGTGCCTCTTCTCATGGGCCAAGCATATTCAGACCACCACAGTCTCTGGCCTCCATACTCATACTTACACAGGTACATGTATATTTGTGCACAATTGTGTGCATACACATGTATGCACATATATACACATGTACAAACACTAGAAGCTAGGACCACTGCTGCCTGATATTTGATTATACCATGAACACCAAGATTGTGTTATTTCCTGGGGGAGAAGGGGCTGTTTCTAGTTGTGGAGTGACTCAGTCCTTAGCACATACCTTTAATCCCAAACAATGAAGATAAAGTTAGTTTGCAGAAGGAAAGCACCATGCTTGTAAGTGATGCCCAACTGAGTGGCAGACAAAGTGATGAATCAGAGAAAGATTTGACATAATATGATATGCCCGATTCTCACAAGAAGAGAGAGAAAAGGGAAGCTACTTGAGGGGCAGTACAGAGACAAAGAGAAGGAGGCACTTTTACTGGAAGTGTTTCACAGAGATGGGTTGAAGAGAGAACGAGCTAGACACAGGTAAAAGGCAGAATGAGCCAGAGAAGGAGGAGCCAGAGGATTAAAACAGCTTGCCAGAGTTATTTTGAGGCCATGCAAAGCAATTCAGTCAGAGGCCGAAAAGGAAGCCAGGTTGAATCAGTCAGCTTGGAGAGAAGTTGGAGCCAGAACTGTCCTGAGTTCAACTAGCCAGCCAGAACTCTGAAAGAACTAGAAAGGGTGAGCTTATTCAGTAGCAAGTCTGAGGCTAAAAACATTCTAGGCCTAGATTCGATTATACAGAGGCTAGAAC
Source organism: Mus pahari (assembly GCF_900095145.1). Classification (NCBI taxonomy): domain Eukaryota; kingdom Metazoa; phylum Chordata; class Mammalia; order Rodentia; family Muridae; genus Mus; species Mus pahari. The sequence goes on from NC_034592.1 coordinate 63,170,519, forward strand.
CTTCCAGGACTAGGCCTAGGTTAGCAGATGGAAGCAGCAAGCCCCTGAGATGACAGTTACTAAGGAGAATAAAAGTTTCTTTTACAGATCTACATATGAGAAAAAATGTTCAGCATTTGTATTTCTGAGCCTGGGTTACCTCAATTTGATATTCTACAGCTCCATCCATTTTTTTTTCTACTAATTTCATTGCTCCATTTTTCTTTAGAGTGGAATAAAATTCCATTATATGAACCACATTTTGCTATCCATTCATCTATTGATGGATATCTAGGCTAATTCCAGGTATTTGCTATTGTGGATAGAGCAGTCAGATATCAGGAAATGGCTTTCTTTCTCTTGGGCTCACTGCCCATTCTTCTTTTTGTTAAACTGGTGAACTTTTGTGTTTGATAACTGACCATCTGGCAAATGTTAGCTGTGACCACATTTATAGGGTATCCTGATTTCAAGTGGGCAGTGATGTAATGATGTCATTGGTATCCTTTATTCTTATCCTACATGATTAAGGGTGTGAGATAACTTTGACTATTCTCTGACTCTTTATGTAAAATAAACTGATACTGAAACATCTTGTTGATAATTCACTGGCAAAAAGTCATTTCTACTAAACAAACATACTGCGCTAAGAACTCTATCAAAGACTTTTAGATTTGACTCATGTTGCTATTTCCATCAGAATTGTAATGTAAATCTCAATGTTAATAGCTTCCAATTACGTCTTTAAATTTAGAATTTTTCTCATTCAGCTGCACCCTGTAAATAATTACAAAGGAAACTACCATGAAACAATTTTGTCAAATCTACCCCCTGCTTGACTACCACCACTAAACCCAATCTGGAGTTCAGCACATGATCTTCTGGCTCTAGCCTGTATCTTCTACACAAATGCAGTCTCATCTTTTGATGCCTGACAGGGCTCTTTTGAGGCTTTGTGTGTTTTGTGCTTATTTATCTCAACAATGTTGCAGATCCAGTCCTCTTAATTCTTCAAACTTAATCCTTAAGCCAATCTTACAGGATAGGAAGCCTCACATTCAACAGATGCCTAAACAGGTTCAGAAATGGCTAATGACCAATCCCACAGTGGCTTATGCCATACCAAGTCATTGCTACCCAAGTAATTTTATTTTGACTTCTAATTATTTTTAATTTTAAAATTTAGTAAAATATAATTTTACTTATACATGTAGTATTCATAAAAATTAGCATACAAAGAATTTGGTTTCATTGCTGCCCCTTCCTCCTCTGCTCCTCCTCCTCCTCCTCCTCCTCCTCCTCCTCCTTCTCTGCCCTTCCCTCCCCTAGTAGCACCTTTCAACTTTTAATATCCTGTGTGACCTTTTGATCTCTCCTACTTTTTATCAATCCCTCCTGCTTCTCCACTCCATGGTCCCCTACCTAGTTTAGTGTTCTATGTCCACTCTCACACTACCTTTTCATACATATATATAAACTTTAAAAATTAAGACCTGCATAGGAGAGACAACATGTGATTTTTGCTTTTCTGGGTCTGGGTGGCCTAATCTAATATTCCTGCAAATGCCCTAGCTTCATTTTTCTTCATAGCTGCTGACTCTCAACCCTAACATATCACTTCCTTCAAGATTCAAATACACTCACTTTTGAGCTATCCTTTCTATCAAGCTATCCTTCAGCACTTCATAACATACAGTTTTTCATATATTATCTTGCAATATCTACATTCTGATTACTAATAGTACATCCTTAAATAAACTTGGGTACTCATGACTTGGTCTGGCATAAGCCTCTGTGGGATTGGTCATTAGCCATTTTTGAACCTATTTAGGCATCTGTTACATGTGTTTCCTGTCCTGTAAGATCAATGTAAGGACTACATACTCAGTTTAGGATGTGTAGGATGATTGGGGCACAGTGGATGGATACAGGGAACAGCCATTATCACCTCTAAAGCTTTTCAAGGAGAAGGAAGAACATATTAAATGTTGCACATTTATAACCCCATGTGCACAAATCCTGAGCCATGTACAGACAGGATAATTTACAGGAACACAAGGACCAATAAGCTGGTGATATTCTATCAACTATGGATATAAATTATTTTCAAGCTTAGCTAATCAATTATTATTACTATTATCATCATCATCATCATCATCATTATTTGTTTGTTTGCTTGTTTGCCTTGTGATGGTTGAACCAAACCTCCTCTATTAGAAGCAATGACTCATGCTGACTACTTGACTGGCTCAGGGCAGGACTATCAGGATTGAGAAGGTTCCATTTCTCTATACTTCGCTAACCTCTTTTGTGCAGACCCAGTTGTAAATCTCAAGGGATACAGAGATTTCTCTCTCTTAGAAGAAAAAGAAAATCCAGTATTAATTCTTTGACTTCCTAATCTTAACTCTTCATCACTTTTTCCAGGTATGCAGCTCAGGGATTGGATCTGTCGACCAGCTCACTTCTGAGGCTTTCAGATGATGCTGTTATTGCCAGCCTGGTTGAGAGACTTCACAAACCATTTCAACCTCTGCCCTATTTTTACAAGTAATTAAAAGAAAAGAAAAATAGATGGAACACGCAGCTATTAGACACTGTATTTGCACTACTCCCCTTGTTTATTATTCAACATTTGGATCATTATCTATGACATGACTGAAAACTAGTCAGATGTGAAATATATATATAAATGAATTAAGAAATACAAAAATCTTCAAGGTTTCCAACCACAGAAAAGCACATCCTCACTTGTCATTACAATACCCATCGCTCAAGTAACAAAACCTTTAATGATCTGTTAGCCAACATTGAGCCCAATTAAGCAAAAACATATTTAAGAAGCGATTTCAGTTATTTTTAGAATCTGAATGGCATTTAGTCTCTAATGTTATCATCATTACATAATGTAACCATGAGAAATCCACTGAGCAATATGTGAGCCATGAATGAACAACAGACAACAAATTAATTACACATAAAAGTATTAATGAAATGTGCAGTGATGCTGCCAGAAGTGGGAACCAGGCCACTCGCCATTTAATTACAGTCGTCTGCTGGTGGCTTTTCAAACAGTAGTAACACAAAGTTTTCCATTCATGATTTCAAACTATTTTCTTTAAAGTTTTTAAATTATAATTCTAATTGTGTGTGTGTGTGTGTGTGTGCATGTATGTTTGTGTGTGTGATTATCTCTGTGTGGGTATGTGTAGGTGAGTGCAGGTGCCAACAGAGGCCAGATGCATCAGATCCCTTGAATCTAGAGTTAACTGCATTGATGTGTGTGCTGGGAATCTAACACAGGTCCTCCAAAAGAGTAGTTCCTTTAACCACTGAGCCATCACTCCAGTAGTTTGAAAGAAATTACTGTTTAAAGCAAAATCAGTTTCAAACAGTTAGGAAACATACACGCAAATACATTCACACATGTCTTAGTTAGGGTTTTAGTACTGTGAACAGACACCATGACCAAGGCAAGTCTTATAAAGAACAACATGTAATTGGGGCTGGCTTACAGAGGTTTAGTCCTTTTTCATCAAGGCAGAAACATGGCAGCATCCAGGCAGGCACGGTTCAGGAGGAGTTGAGAGTTCTACATCTTCACCTGAAGTCAACTAGCAGAATACTGATTTCCAGGCAGCTAGGATGAGGGTTTTAAAGTCCACATCCACAGTGACACACCTACTCCAAGAAGACCACACTCTCTAGAAGTGCCACTCCCTGGGCAGAGCATAAACAAACCATCACAACACACATTCATATGCTTCTCAGCCACAGCTACAAACACATTCACACAGTTACATAACAGTTCTCAGGAGTATTGCATCAGAAAAATATTTTTATTCCTCCTATTACCATGTTCATTAACATTGCTTAACTAATAATAAAAATTTACCACTAGAAAACATTTTTTAAAAAAAAATTTTAGTTCCCCTGACAGAAATATCAGGCCACTGTTTCCCTTTTCAGGACTTACAAGGCATTGACTCTTCCTAAGTTCCCCCTTAAGCTAGAAAGCAAGGCAAAGAAATCCCAGAATGTAGACTCCTTTATTCTCCAAATCTACTATACTAGACACATGGTGACCACTAATCATTTGCAAGGGGTAGGTTAAAGTCACAGTGTCTCACTGGTCTGATGCAATATTTCATCTGTAATTTTAAAATGATTACTTGCTAAATGGTAATATTTGGTGTATATTGGAGTAAATTAAGCATATTATTAAATTACTTTCACTTGTTTCTTTTTATTTTGCTGTTTGATTGGGTTTGGTAATTTATACTTTCAAGGACTCAGTTCATTTCATCTAAGCTGTTGAATTCATGTACAGACAGATGTTCTTGGCACTTCCTCATTATACATTTAATGACTACGGGATTCATACTAAGACCTATTCTTCATGTCTAATATTGGTAATTTTTGCCTTCTCTCTTTTTCCTTCTTGGTCTGGTGAGAGGTTCATCAATTTAATTGACCTTTTCAAAGAGCTGGCTTTGCCCGTATTGATTTTCCTATTGTGTTTCTGTTTTCAATTGTATCGATCGCTGCTCTTTGTAGTTTCCCCACTCTGCTTGCTTTGGCTTTAATTTGCTCTTATTTTTCGAGTCTCTTAAGTTTAGATTAATTTAGGGTATTTATTCTTTCCTAGATAAGCACTTAACTCCCCCAAATTTGCACATGCCTCCTCCACACTTTTAGTTACAAATGTGGCTGGCCCTTGCAGTTTATATTATATATTCCTATTTATCTCTGCTCTAAGAAGTGTGGCGTTCTAGCAAAGCATTTTCTTTTCAACACATTAATAAAAGTTTAATAGCTTATGGGACCACTGGACCAAAAACACTCAGGCACTCAGAAAGCAGTAAGAAATAGCCTTGGGTCCTTTAGATTTCTCTAGTTCCAATTATGGAAAACTCAGGATACGCTTTGAGTTGACTCCTCACAGGAAAAAAAAATCATTTTATAAAATTGAATCTGAGGTATCAAGTTCTTCAGTTTCCAGTCTAATGACAAGGTATTTGGCTTTCTTTCAAGACAATCAGATCATCTGGATGATACGAGCTATGAAGTAGCCTTCTTTGAAGTCTTCCTTTCCTAGATTAAGTTAGTGGATGAAATACATAGTGGGGGCTGAAAAGCCAGGGTTTAACTTTATCTACTAGGCCATGCTCTCCCCACTACTGTGTTTCTCCAATAAGTGGGAATGCCACAGGGTTGGAGGTTGGGGGGATGGTGTCAATTCACTCCACGCATTTGAGTGAGCCTAGAACATCTGTTTTACTGGTTCCAAGTCCAAGCAAGTCAGAAAGAACACTCTCTATATTATTTTCACTAACATGTTTGTGATCCTCTGATAGAATGAACATTTGCCAAGAATTCTGAGGAATAAGCGGGTAGCTTTGGGAAGGAGAACGGAAGTCCACAGGCCATGATGCTACAGTGCAGAAGTTGGGAGGTGCAGGTAATTTAGAAGTCAGGGCTAACTGTGGAGTTCATCTTAGTCTCCTGACGGATTTGTCAAATGAATGAGAGCCAAGTCATTTTAAGATCCTTTGAGCTTGGCACATTTATATATTATTACATATTAAAGTCAAAGATGCATTTGAGCTAATACTAATTAGTCCGGGATTGTAACGAACAAAACAGAACAAAGAATCCTTTCATTTTCAGTTACACAGAATGCATACTGAGGTTTTTTTCCTAAACAGAAAGACTTGTCATCTTCTAGCTAGAGTCTGAAAGGCACATTGCTACCCTACAGGTAATGAAACCCAGCATATCAGAGATGGAAAGCAGAGATGACATGGCGTGGTCTGCCACCCACTCTCTGCATCACAAGCGCATCTCCACTTCTGGAACTGTCAGACTCCATCCTGACTCTCCAAAGCAAAGACCAACGGGCTGTCTGTCATTGCCAGTGGGAGCTATGGGTTCTCATTTCATTGGTTGAAGATTACATCTTTCCAGAGGGCTGTCTTTTAAGTAAGTACTTTATGGGTCACAGGCTGGAAGGTGCCGGCCTCAGAAAAGCTAGTCGTGACTAAGGAGATGGAGAAGTAGATGAAACGTTTGTGGAACAAGCCTGGCAACCTGAGCTGGGATCCCAGGACCTATGTGAAATCCAGCCAGGCACAGTAGAGCACAAATATATCAACTCTAAGGTCCTACACAAGGACTGCAGGCAGAGACAGGGGAATGCCCCGAAGATAGGCCAGCTAACCTGACTTACATAGCAGTGAATGACAAGGGATCTGTCTCAAATAAGGTAGAAAGTGAGAAGAGACACCCAAGATTATCCTCTGACATCTACCTGTATGTTGTGGCTTGTGTGTGACCACATCCACATACATGAACAATTATGGCTTGTGTATGACCACATCCACATACATGAACAATTATACATGTATACCATATAAACACAAAATGCACGCACATCTCTTTCTCTCTCTCTCTCTCTCTCTCTCTCTCTCTCTCTCTCACACACACACACACACACACTCCTTTAATTGTCATATACATCACAAATATTTCTTGCCCACTCACTCTGATTTGCCCTTTGAATTTGCCTGCACTATCTCAATCACTCATACGAACTTCCTAGGCAGTTCCAACTGTCTTCTCCATCAACTGTTATCTGATTTCCCTGACAGAATCAATCCTCCTTCTGCATATAATATTTTGCACATATCTCTGTGTGTAGAGTTATAATTATGAGTCTTTCCCTCTTGATCACGAAGCTGTAGCGGGATGTACACCAAACATCCAAGTGTCACTACAGATAAAATCTTTGTTTGGATGTATGCTCATCCATTTATCCTTCAAGAAATAAATCACACAAACCTCAGACGTACACTTTACCCTCAATAGTACGTCCATTCCAGCTTCTGCTTGAGAGAAGTCTGGTCATATTTCTCAACTGCTTCTTTATAAAAATTCTCATTTTCTTCCGCCTGTGATTATTCATGCATGTGTGCTATCTTTGATTGTCCTTAGAAGATGTTGGTGGCTGCTGGGACGCTTTGGCCTCATTCTTTGTTGCTATGCCATAAGCTACTACTAATTCAGGTTGCCTGAAGCATTCATTTATTTGCCCAGTTAGGGAAGGAGACAAGGAAGGCTTTCTGGACTCCATAGAGGCATGGTGAGGTCCCATCTAGGGCTGAAGAGTCCCTCACATGGCTGGCAAATCGCTTGCTTGTTCACTGGGATATCAACAGATCTGCTGCCCAGGAGCCCAGTGACATCGCTGTTTGGGCCTCTACAGGGCTCTTCCCTGTGGAGTATATGCTAAGTGTCACAGTTCTATGACATGGAGCACAATGTTCATGTAAATCATGGACACAAATGTAGTCAGTCTCTTGAAGTTGGGGCGCCCACAACAATATGCTATATTGTGTTTCCCAAGGCAGGGGAGCAGTCTACATACCCAGGAGAGAAGGTCCACAGACCATTAGAGGAGGGCTGGGTACTGTAAAGGATTTCTAGTCTACCACAATCTTGCTGTGGTCTAGATCTTTGCAGAGTTCTCAGAAGGGATGTCAGTATCGGCTATAATCCAGACATGGTCTGTTTCCTGCAGAAAAGAGGAGTCCTCTCCTTACTGAATCAGAGTCATTTGATTTCTCAGGGCATAAAGATATGCAGACATGGATGCTTGGGCCTCATGTTCTCCATAAGCCCCTCAGCTATTGCCCAGGATCCCAATGTTTACTCCTGAACCAAGAACTCTTCCGACTCTGTGTCTACAAAATTGTCTCTCTTTATAATTTCTGAACTTCTAAAAATGAGATCACATCAATATTTTATCAATAATGGATATTCTTTCAATTCCTGCTTCACGGGAACAAGTCATGGACTCTCTAGGATCTACTAAGTTATCATTTCTGCTATGGCTTGAATGTGTTCCCTCAAATTTAAATTCACATGTTGGAAACATAAACCCTCATACAATAGTAGTAGGAACTGGACCCTTTTAGAAGAGGGTAGGCCATGAAGTCTCCGCTGTACAGATGGGCTAATATCAATGCCAGGAAAGGTGTCTGAAGAAGAGACAATTCCATCGTGTTTTGCCTTCCCCCTTCTCTCCTATGAAGACACAACTCTCTTGTCCTTTGGATGGTGCCACAGTAAGGCACCATCTTGGCAGCAGAACTTGAGCTCTCTTCAACTGTGAAAAATAAATTTCTGTTCTTTATAAATTATTCTGGATGCAGTATTTTGTTCAGTAGCACAAATGGACTAAGATAATCTCTTTCTTCTACTTATAAGAACAGCATTTTACCAGATTACCTATGGCATTTTCTAGCTCTAAAGAATACTACTCAAAATTAGCTGCCTGGGTCACTCCATAGTACATATTGTTCACTGGAATTGAATATCTTGGGAAGGAAACAATCTGCAGACTAGCATACTGTCAGTGAGACAAGGAATGTCACCAGGAAATTTCAGTGTTTCACGGATGTGAGAAGTTTTGTTGGTGCTTTTTAGTAGAGAAGTGTCTTAACAGCAAAACTTAAGAACAGTTCTCCAGAACTTCTGTCTTGTCCCTACCTTATCTCATTGACCTCATTCAAAATGATCACTGAAACATAAATCAGATGCTTTCCATGACTAGAACACCAAGGCACAAAGCCCACGGCCATCTCCCTTTAATGTTCTGTATTGATTGGGAGATTAGCATTGAAATCAAGTATGGATCAAGATATTTATTCTCACTAATGGGAAAGGGAAACTGGAAGACAAGACTGTTCTGGCTTTCTTCTCCCACCTCTAAAATCTGAAAGAATTAGAATAGGGACACGGCCATCATGGACTGAACTATAGTCTGCATCTGTCAGGTGGAGATGCCTGGCCTGGTCAGCAGCAGCAGAGAAAGGAGAGAGCTTGGAGCCCGCCATGGGCCTCAGAAGAGCTCATTCCCCAACAGTGGCCACTCCTTTCCCCCCACATCTCACCAGCCAGGTAGCACATTCTTCTCACTTTGCTGGAATGGAAAATAGAAAAGTCAATAAAAGCCTCCCTAAGTTAGAACCAGCTTTTCAGGATTCCAAGGTGGATAGAGGACCTGAAGCTCTCCAGCAATCCTTCAGGCCTTTGGCACTAGATTGGGACTGCCGGGTTCCTGGAAAAGCTGGTTCTAACATCAGCTAAGGAATTAGAAACAGCAGCAACAGGGTAAATAAATAGATGAGAGGCAAGGTCAACTGAGCAAAAAAGCAAATACTCTTCCTTCTTCCATATCTGTTTTTCTATTCTGCTGCTACTAAGAGATACCATCCACATTTGGGGTGAGTCTTCTCACATTTATTGATAAAGGCAATCAAGGCAATCAAGGCAATTCCCTTACAAACACCCAAAGATCAACTTGGAGATATCCTTGAATTAAGGTTCCCCACTCAAGTGATCCTCCATTGTAGCAAGCTGACATTTAAAATTAACCATTGCATCACCCAAACTACTTATTTTCTACTAGGGGAAACATTTTAGTGTTCCTTCCTCAGAACCTAAGCATGGAAAGGTCATACAATCCAGCAATCATGCTGTTACACATCAGCTAGAAAGAACTAGAGTTCCATGTTCCAAGCAAGCACTTGTATCAGTGCTGCTTGCAACACACTTTACAAATCACAGAAAGGAAACAGTCCCCATGCCCTCAGACAGATGACTAAACAAATCATGTCTTACAAGTTGAACATCCCTCAGCCTAAACTCTGAAATCAAAAGTACTTCAAAATTTGGGGTTGGAGAAAGACTTCAGTTGGTAAAGTGCCTGCTGAGCAAGGATGAAGACATGAGTTCAAGGTTCCAGTACTCACATAAAAGCAAGGCACAGTGACCTATGTCTATAACTCTAGTGCTGGGAAGTAGACGCAGGTGGGTCCCGGAACTCATTGTCCAGCCAGCCTAGCCGAATCAGTGAGCTACAGGGTCAACGAGAGACCCTGTCTCCAAAACTAACACGGAGAGTAATGGAGAGGAAGATGCCTGATGACAAACTCTGTTTCCACAAACATAGGTCACATGTGTTTATATACCTGCACACATATCCACATACACACACGCGCGCACACACGCGCACACACACACACACACACTCCTAGATTCCTTTCTGTCACTATGATAAACACCATGACCAACTTTGGGGAAGAAGGGTATATCTGGCTTACTATCCATAATGGAGGGAAGTCATGACAAGTAGTTAAGGCAGGAGTCTGAAGGTAGGAACTGATTGAGAGGCCACAGAGGGACACTGCTTATCAACTGGCTCCTCATGGCTTGCTCACCCTGCTTTCTTATTCAGCCAAGGACCGTGTCCCAGGAATGGTACCACCCATAAGCTAGGCTACCCCAAATCAATCATTAATCAAGTAAATTACCCCACAGACTTGCTGACAGGCCAATCTGAAAGGTAGTTTTCTCAGTTAAAGTTCCCTCTTTCCAGATGGTTTTTGTTTGTGTCAAGTTAACAATAAAACTAACCAGTCCAAATACTACTCCATACTCGAAAACTTTTTAAAAAAGATTTATTTATTTTATGTATATGAATACACTGTCACTGTCTTCAGACATGCCAGAAGAGGGCATCAGACCCTATTACAGATGGTTGTGAGCCACCATGTGGTTTCTGGGAACTGAACTCAGGACCTCTGGAAGAGCAGTCAGTACTCTTAACCACTGAGCCATCTCTCCAGCCCTCAATTAAAAACTTTTGGGCACAGTATTACACAACAGTTGGAAAATTCCATCCATGGATTGATACCATAGGCCATAGACTAAATGCAGGCATAATGAAAGATACACCCAAATCACCTTTATTCTACATGTTTAAGGTATATCTGAAATATATGAATTTTGTATACATACTTGAGTTCAATACTCAAGATATCTCATTGCATGTATACAAATATTCCAAAATCCTAAGAATTGAAGAGCTGGAACATTTCTGATCCAAGCATTCCAGATAAGGGATATGTAATTATTACAATGTACTTGTGTCCATCATTCATTCATTCATTCATTCATTCATCATTGTTCATTATTCAAGAAGTGAAATTCTTGTTCAAAATACATGCAAATATCATATGAGAAGAAAAAAAGCCAGTCAAAAAAGTCAAAGACAGTATTCCATTTATATGTAGTGTCTAGAACAGGCAAATTCATAGACAGGAAAAATAGACAACACTGGAAGCAAAGACAATAATTATTTCTTAGGAGATATAGGGTTTCTGTTTGGTGTGACTTTTAAAAAATACACAGTTGATATTTGTAAACTCTGAATGTATTTAGTGCTTCTGAATTGTACTCATATAAGTGGTTAAGATAGTAAACTTTATATTGTTTGTATTTTGGTGTAATACAACATATTTTTAAATGCATTCTGAGCAAATTCTATAGCTTAATTGCAGTAATTCACGCTATCCCTTGTTCAAGGCAAATTTTTTTTTCTCAGTGTAACCAATTTAATCCACTCTTTCAGGGATTATCTTTTGACAAGAACAGGAAAAGAAATAAAAAATAAACAAAAAGAAATGCTTAGGTGAAAAACAAGAAGCCCCCGATTGTGACAGGTTGCTGTGGGCTATGTCTCAGACTTTCTGGGAACAAGCTCTTCTGTTGCTTTTCGGGCTTGCTCCAGGAAGGGTCTGCAAAGTTCTGACCCTGGCCTCCATCGAAACAAGGATTGTATTTGTGTGTTAATCTGAGAGGAACAGAGCACAAACAAAACTCTCAGTGAGCTATTGATGCTTTTACTCATTCAATCCAGGTGTTGAGTGGTGTTCCAAGCACTGAAGAGAACTGGTATTTAAAAGTGATTATTATTGCT